>NW_027255449.1:1872148-1982220 GCF_003086295.3 Arachis hypogaea | reverse complement strand
TTTTTAAGTTTCAAAATTTAAAAATAAAAACTTTTCATCTTTTTTTCTTGTCTTCCTAATATTTCTGACTTTATTTTATTTTTCTATTTTAAATAAAAAATTTAATTTTAAATTTAAAATTCAAAAAAATAAAAATTGTCTTTTGAAATCCTAAATTTTTTTCAAGAATATTTTTTTTTTTTATTCACCGGATAGTGCTATTTTTTCACAAATATAGAATAAATTAGTTTTAAAAATTTAAACTTTTTAAATTTTTGTTGATTGGATATCTCTGAAATCTTTATTTTTCAAATTTTTGGTAAAAAGATTATTTTTTAAGTTTCAAAATTTAAAAATAAAAACTTTTCATCTTTTTTTCTTGTCTTCCTAATATTTCTGGACTTTATTTTATTTTTCTATTTTAAATAAAAAATTTAATTTTAAATTTAAAAATTCAAAAAAATAAAAAATTGTCTTTTGAAATCCTAAATTTTTTTCAAGAATATTTTTTATTTTTTATTCACCGGATAGTGCTATTTTTTCACAAATATAGAATAAATTAGTTTTAAAAATTTAAACTTTTTAAATTTTTGTTGATTGGATATCTCTGAAAATCTTTATTTTTCAAATTTTTGGTAAAAAGATTATTTTTTAAGTTTCAAAATTTAAAAATAAAAACTTTTCATCTTTTTTTCTTGTCTTCCTAATATTTCTAGACTTTATTTTATTTTTCTATTTTAAATAAAAAATTTAATTTTAAATTTAAAAATTCAAAAAAATAAAAAATTGTCTTTTGAAATCCTAAATTTTTTTCAAGAATATTTTTTTATTTTTTATTCACCGGATAGTGCTATTTTTTCACAAATATAGAATAAATTAGTTTTAAAAATTTAAACTTTTTAAATTTTTGTTGATTGGATATCTCTGAAAATCTTTATTTTTCAAATTTTTGGTAAAAAGATTATTTTTTAAGTTTCAAAATTTAAAAATAAAAACTTTTCATCTTTTTTTCTTGTCTTCCTAATATTTCTAGACTTTATTTTATTTTTCTATTTTAAATAAAAAATTTAATTTTTAAATTTAAAAATTCAAAAAAATAAAAAATTGTCTTTTGAAATCCTAAATTTTTTTCAAGAATATTTTTTTATTTTTTATTCACCGGATAGTGCTATTTTTTCACAAATATAGAATAAATTAGTTTTAAAAATTTAAACTTTTTAAATTTTTGTTGATTGGATATCTCTGAAAATCTTTATTTTTCAAATTTTTGGTAAAAAGATTATTTTTTAAGTTTCAAAATTTAAAAATAAAAATTTTCATCTTTTTTCTTGTCTTCCTAATATTTCTAGACTTTATTTTATTTTTCTATTTTAAATAAAAAATTTAATTTTTAAATTTAAAAATTCAAAAAAATAAAAAATTGTCTTTTGAAATCCTAAATTTTTTTCAAGAATATTTTTTTATTTTTTATTCACCGGATAGTGCTATTTTTTCACAAATATAGAATAAATTAGTTTTAAAAATTTAAACTTTTTAAATTTTTGTTGATTGGATATCTCTGAAAATCTTTATTTTTCAAATTTTTGGTAAAAAGATTATTTTTTAAGTTTCAAAATTTAAAAATAAAAACTTTTCATCTTTTTTCTTGTCTTCCTAATATTTCTGACTTTATTTTATTTTTCTATTTTAAATAAAAAATTTAATTTTTAAATTTAAAAATTCAAAAAAATAAAAAATTTCTTTTGAAATCCTAAATTTTTTCAAGAATATTTTTTTTTTTTATTCACCGGATAGTGCTATTTTTTCCAAATATAGAATAAATTAGTTTTAAAAATTTAAACTTTTTAAATTTTTGTTGATTGGATATCTCTAAAATCTTTATTTTTCAAATTTTTGGTAAAAAGATTATTTTTTAAGTTTCAAAATTTAAAAATAAAAACTTTTCATCTTTTTTTCTTGTCTTCCTAATATTTTGGACTTTATTTTATTTTTCTATTTTAAATAAAAAATTTAATTTTAAATTTAAAATTCAAAAAAATAAAAAATTGTCTTTTGAAATCCTAAATTTTTTCAAGAATATTTTTTTTTTATTCACCGGATAGTGCTATTTTTCACAAATATAGAATAAATTAGTTTTAAAAATTTAAACTTTTTAAATTTTTGTTGATTGGATATCTCTGAAAATCTTTATTTTTCAAATTTTTGGTAAAAAGATTATTTTTTAAGTTTCAAAATTTAAAAATAAAAACTTTTCATCTTTTTTTCTTGTCTTCCTAATATTTCTAGACTTTATTTTATTTTTCTATTTTAAATAAAAAATTTAATTTTAAATTTAAAAATTCAAAAAAATAAAAAATTGTCTTTTGAAATCCTAAATTTTTTTCAGAATATTTTTTTATTTTTTATTCACCGGATAGTGCTATTTTTTCACAAATATAAATAAATTAGTTTTAAAAATTTAAACTTTTTAAATTTTTGTTGATTGGATATCTCTGAAAATCTTTATTTTTCAAATTTTTGTAAAAAGATTATTTTTTAAGTTTCAAAATTTAAAAATAAAAACTTTTCATCTTTTTTCTTGTCTTCCTAATATTTCTGACTTTATTTTATTTTTCTATTTTAAATAAAAAATTTAATTTTAAATTAAAAATTAAAAAAATAAAAAATTGTCTTTTGAAATCCTAAATTTTTTTCTAGAATATTTTTTAGTTTTTTATTCACTGGATAGTGCTATTTTTTCACAAATATAGAATAAATTAGTTTTAAAAATTTAAACTTTTTAAATTTTTGTTGATTGGATATCTCTGAAAATCTTTATTTTTCAATTTTTAGTAAAAAGATTATTTTTTAAGATTCAAAATTTAAAAAAAAAACTTTTCATCTTTTTTTCTTGTCTTCCTAATATTTCTAGACTTTATTTTATTTTTCTATTTTAAATAAAAAATTTAATTTTTAAATTCAAAAATTCAAAAAAATAAAAAATTGTCTTTTGAAGTCCTAAATTTTTTTCAGAATATTTTTTTTTTTTTATTCACCGGATAGTGCTATTTTTTCACAAATATAGAATAAATTAGTTTTAAAAATTTAAACTTTTTAAATTTTTGTTGATTGGATATCATGAAAATCTTTATTTTTCAAATTTTTGGTAAAAAGATTATTTTTTAAGTTTCAAAATTTAAAAATAAAAACTTTTCATCTTTTTTCTTGTCTTCCTAATATTTCTAGACTTTATTTTTTTTTCTATTTTAAATAAAAAATTTAATTTTCAAATTTAAAAATTCAAAAAAATAAAAAATTGTCTTTTGAAATCCTAAATTTTTTTCAAGAATATTTTTTTTTTTTATTCACCGGATAGTGCTATTTTTTAAAATATAGAATAAATTAGTTTTAAAAATTTAAACTTTTTAAATTTTTGTTGATTGGATATCTCTGAATATCTTTATTTTTCAAATTTTTGGTAAAAAGATTATTTTTTAAGTTTCAAAATTTAAAAATAAAAACTTTTCATCTTTTTTTCTTGTCTTCCTAATATTTCTGGACTTTATTTTATTTTTCTATTTTAAATAAAAAATTTAAATTTTAAATTTAAAAATTCAAAAAATAAAAAATTGTCTTTTGAAATCCTAAATTTTTTCCAGAATATTTTTTTAGTTTTTTATTCACTAGATAGTGCTATTTTTTCACAAATATAAATAAATTAGTTTTAAAAATTTAAACTTTTTAAATTTTTGTTGATTGGATATCTCTGAAAATCTTTATTTTTCAAATTTTTGGTTAAAAAGATTATTTTTTAAGTTTCAAAATTTAAAAATAAAAACTTTTCATCTTTTTTCTTGTCTTCCTAATATTTCTAGACTTTATTTTATTTTTCTATTTAAATAAAAAATTTAATTTTAAATTTAAAAATTCAAAAAAATAAAAAATTGTCTTTTGAAATCCTAAATTTTTTTCAAGAATATTTTTTTAGTTTTTTATTCACCGGATAGCGCTATTTTTTACAAATATAGAATAAATTGTATTAAAAATTTAAACTTTTTAAATTTTTGTTCATTGGATTCTCTGAAAATTTTATTTTTCAAATTTTTGCTAAAAAGATTTTTTTTAAGTTTCAAAATTTAAAAATAAAAACTTTTCATCTTTTTTATTGTCTTCGTAATATTTCTAGACTTTATTTTATTTTTCTATTTTAAATAAAAAATTTAATTTTAAATTTAAAAATTCAAAAAAAGAAAAAATTGTCTTTTGAAATCCTAAATTTTTTTCTAGAATATTTTTTAGTTTTTTATTCACCGGATAGCGCTATTTTTTCACAAATATAGAATAAATTGGTTTTAAAAATTTAAACTTTTTAAATTTTTGTTGATTGGATGTCTTTGAAAATCTTTATTTTTCAAATTTTTGCTAAAAAGATTTTTTTTAAGTTTCAAAATTTAAAAATAAAAATTTTCATCTTTTTTTCTTGTCTTCCTAAAATTTCTAGACTTTATTTTATTTTTCTATTTTAAATAAAAAATTTAATTTTTAAATTTAAAAATTCAAAAAAATAAAAAATTGTCTTTTGAAATCCTAAATTTTTTTCCAGAATATTTTTTTAGTTTTTTATTCACCGGATAGTGCTATTTTTTCACAAAAATAGAATAAATTGTTTTAAAAATTTAAACTTTTTAAATTTTTGTTGATTGGATATCTCTGAAAATCTTTATTTTTCAAATTTTTGGTAAAAAGATTATTTTTTAAGTTTCAAAATTTAAAAATAAAAACTTTTCATCTTTTTTCTTGTCTTCCTAATATTTCTAGACTTCATTTTATTTTTCCCTTTTAAATAAAAAATTTAATTTTTAAATTAAAATTCAAAAAAATAAAAAATTTCTTTTGAAATCCTAAATATTTTTCAAGAATCTTTTTTTCTTTTTTCATTTCCGGATAGTGCTATTTTTTCCTAAATATAGAATAAATTAGTTTTAAAAATTTAAACTTTTTAAATTTTTGTTGATTGGATGTCTCTAAAATCTTTATTTTTCAATTTTTGGTAAAAAGATTATTTTTAAGTTTCAAAATTTAAAAATAAAAACTTTTCATCTTTTTTTCTTGTCTTCCTAATATTTTGGACTTTATTTTATTTTTCTATTTTAAATAAAAAATTAATTTTAAATTTAAAATTCAAAAAATAAAAAATTGTCTTCTGAAATCCTAAATTTTTTTCAAGAACTTATTTTTTTATTCACCGGATAGTGCTATTTTCTCACAAATATAGAATAAATTAGTTTTAAAAATTTAAACTTTTTAAATTTTTGTTGATTGGATATCTCTGAAAATCTTTATTTTTCAAATTTTTGGTAAAAAGATTATTTTTTAAGTTTCAAAATTTAAAAATAAAAACTTTTCATCTTTTTTTCTTGTCTTGCTAATATTTCTAGACTTTATTTTATTTTTCTATTTTAATAAAAAATTTAAATTTTAAATTTAAAAATTCAAAAAAATAAAAAATTGTCTTTTGAAATCCTAAATTTTTTCTCAGAATATTTTTTTAGTTTTTTATTCACTAGATAGTGCTATTTTTTCACAAATATAAATAAATTAGTTTTAAAAATTTAAACTTTTTAAATTTTTGTTGATTGGATATCTCTGAAAATCTTTATTTTTCAAATTTTTGTTAAAAAGATTATTTTTTAAGTTTCAAAATTTAAAAATAAAAACTTTTCATCTTTTTTTCTTGTCTTCCTAATATTTCTAGACTTTATTTTATTTTTCTATTTTAAATAAAAAATTTAATTTTTAAATTCAAAAATTAAAAAAATAAAAAATTGTCTTTTGAAATCCTAAATTTTTTTCTAGAATATTTTTTAGTTTTTTATTCACTGGATAGTGCTATTTTTTCACAAATATAGAATAAATTAGTTTTAAAAATTTAAACTTTTTAAATTTTTGTTGATTGGATATCTCTGAAAATCTTTATTTTTCATATTTTTAGTAAAAAGATTATTTTTTAAGATTCAAAATTTAAAAAAAAAACTTTTCATCTTTTTTTCTTGTCTTCCTAATATTTCTAGACTTTATTTTATTTTTCTATTTTAAATAAAAAATTTAATTTTTAAATTCAAAAATTCAAAAAAATAAAAAATTGTCTTTTGAAGTCCTAAATTTTTTTCTAGAATATTTTTTTTTTTTTATTCACCGGATAGTGCTATTTTTTCACAAATATAGAATAAATTAGTTTTAAAAATTTAAACTTTTTAAATTTTTGTTGATTGGATATCAATGAAAATCTTTATTTTTCAAATTTTTAGTAAAAAGATTATTTTTTAAGTTTCAAAATTTAAAAATAAAAACTTTTCATCTTTTTTCTTGTCTTCCTAATATTTCTAGACTTTATTTTGTTTTTCTATTTTAAATAAAAAATTTAATTTTCAAATTTAAAAATTCAAAAAAATAAAAAATTGTCTTTTGAAATCCTAAATTTTTTTCAAGAATATTTTTGTTTTTTATTCACCGGATAGTGCTATTTTTTAAAAATATAGAATAAATTAGTTTTAAAAATTTAAACTTTTTAAATTTTTGTTGATTGGATATCTCTGAATATCTTTATTTTTCAAATTTTTGGTAAAAAGATTATTTTTTAAGTTTCAAAATTTAAAAATAAAAACTTTTCATCTTTTTTTCTTGTCTTCCTAATATTTCTGGACTTTATTTTATTTTTCTATTTTAATAAAAAATTTAAATTTTAAATTTAAAAATTCAAAAAAATAAAAAATTGTCTTTTGAAATCCTAAATTTTTTCCCAGAATATTTTTTTAGTTTTTTATTCACTAGATAGTGCTATTTTTTCACAAATATAAATAAATTAGTTTTAAAAATTTAAACTTTTTAAATTTTTGTTGATTGGATATCTCTGAAAATCTTTATTTTTCAAATTTTTGTTAAAAAGATTATTTTTTAAGTTTCAAAATTTAAAAATAAAAACTTTTCATCTTTTTTTCTTGTCTTCCTAATATTTCTAGACTTTATTTTATTTTTCTATTTAAATAAAAAATTTAATTTTCAAATTTAAAAATTCAAAAAAATAAAAAATTGTCTTTTGAAATCCTAAATTTTTTTCAAGAATATTTTTTTTTTTTTATTCACCGGATAGCGCTATTTTTTACAAATATAGAATAAATTGGTATTAAAAATTTAAACTTTTTAAATTTTTGTTCATTGGATGTCTCTGAAAATTTTATTTTTCAAATTTTTGCTAAAAAGATTTTTTTTAAGTTTCAAAATTTAAAAATAAAAACTTTTCATCTTTTTTTATTGTCTTCGTAATATTTCTAGACTTTATTTTATTTTTCTATTTTAAATAAAAAATTTAATTTTTAAATTTAAAAATTCAAAAAAAAAAAAATTGTCTTTTGAAATCCTAAATTTTTTTCTAGAATATTTTTTTAGTTTTTTATTCACCGGATAGCGCTATTTTTTCACAAATATAGAATAAATTGGTTTTAAAAATTTAAACTTTTTAAATTTTTGTTGATTGGATGTCTTTGAAAATCTTTATTTTTCAAATTTTTGCTAAAAAGATTTTTTTTAAGTTTCAAAATTTAAAAATAAAAATTTTCATCTTTTTTTCTTGTCTTCCTAAAATTCTAGACTTTATTTTATTTTTCTATTTTAAATAAAAAATTTAATTTTTAAATTTAAAAATTCAAAAAAATAAAAAATTGTCTTTTGAAATCCTAAATTTTTTTCCAGAATATTTTTTTAGTTTTTTATTCACCGGATAGTGCTATTTTTTCACAAAAATAGAATAAATTTGTTTTAAAAATTTAAACTTTTTAAATTTTTGTTCATTGGATATCTCTGAAAATCTTTATTTTTCAAATTTTTGGTAAAAAGATTATTTTTTAAGTTTCAAAATTTAAAAATAAAAACTTTTCATCTTTTTTCTTGTCTTCCTAATATTTCTAGACTTCATCTTTATTTTTCCCTTTTAAATAAAAAATTTATTTTTAAATTAAAATTCAAAAAAATAAAAAATTTTCTTTTGAAATCCTAAATATTTTTCAAGAATCTTTTTTTCTTTTTTCATTTCCGGATAGTGCTATTTTTTCCTAAATATAGAATAAATTAGTTTTAAAAATTTAAACTTTTTAAATTTTTGTTGATTGGATGTCTCTAAAATCTTTATTTTTCAATTTTTTGTAAAAAGATTATTTTTAAGTTTCAAAATTTAAAAATAAAAACTTTTCATCTTTTTTTCTTGTCTTCCTAATATTTCTGACTTTATTTTATTTTTCTATTTTAAACAGAAAATTTAATTTTTAAATATAAAAATGCAAAAAAATAAAAAATTGTCTTTTGAAATCCTAAATTTTTTTCAAGAATATTTTTTTAGTTTTTTATTCACCAGATAGTGCTATTTTCTCACAAATATAGAATAAATTAGTTTTAAAAATTTAAACTTTTTAAATTTTTGTTGATTGGATATCTCTGAAAATCTTTATTTTTCAAATTTTTGGTAAAAAGATTATTTTTTAAGTTTCAAAATTTAAAAATAAAAACTTTTCATCTTTTGTTCTTGTCTTCCTAATATTTTGGACTTTATTTTATTTTTCTATTTTAAATAAAAAATTTAATTTTTAAATTTAAAAATTCAAAAAAATAAAAAATTGTGTTTTGAAATCCTAAATTTTTTTCAAGAATATTTTTTTAGTTTTTTATTCACCGGATAGTGCTATTTTTTCACAAATATAGAATAAATTGGTTTTAAAAGATTAAACTTTTTAAATTTTTGATGATTCGATATCTCTGAAAATCTTTATTTTTAAAATTTTTGCTAAAAATATTATTTTTTAAGTTTCAAAATTTAAAAATAAAAACTTTTCATCTTTTTTTCTTGTCTTCGTAATATTTTTGGACTTTATTTTATTTTTCTATTTTAAATAAAAAATTAATTTTAAATTTAAAATTCAAAAAAATAAAAATTGTCTTCTGAAATCCTAAATTTTTTTCAAGAACTTATTTTTTTATTCACCGGATAGTGCTATTTTCTCACAAATATAGAATAAATTAGTTTTAAAAATTTAAACTTTTTAAATTTTTGTTGATTGGATATCTCTGAAAATCTTTATTTTTCAAATTTTTGGTAAAAAGATTATTTTTTAAGTTTCAAAATTTAAAAATAAAAACTTTTCATCTTTTTTTCTTGTCTTCCTAATATTTCTAGACTTTATTTTATTTTTCTATTTTAAATAAAAAATTTAATTTTAAATTTAAAAATTCAAAAAAATAAAAAATTGTCTTTTGAAATCCTAAATTTTTTTCCAGAATATTTTTTTAGTTTTTTATTCACCGGATAGGGCTATTTTTTCACAAATATAGAATAAATTTGTTTTAAAAATTTAAACTTTTTAAATTTTTGTTGATTGGATGTCTTTGAAAATCTTTATTTTTCAAATTTTTGGTAAAAAGATTATTTTTTAAGTTTCAAAATTTAAAAATAAAAACTTTTCATCTTTTTTCTTGTCTTCCTAATATTTCTAGACTTCATTTTATTTTTCCCTTTTAAATAAAAAATTTAATTTTTAAATTAAAATTCAAAAAAATAAAAAATTTCTTTTGAAATCCTAAATATTTTTCAAGAATCTTTTTTTTTTTTTCATTTTCCGGATAGTGCTATTTTTTCCTAAATATAGAATAAATTAGTTTTAAAAATTTAAACTTTTTAAATTTTTGTTGATTGGATGTCTCTAAAAATCTTTATTTTTCAATTTTTTGGTAAAAAGATTATTTTTAAGTTTCAAAATTTAAAAATAAAAACTTTTCATCTTTTTTTCTTGTCTTCCTAATATTTTGGACTTTATTTTATTTTTCTATTTTAAATAAAAAATTAATTTTAAATTTAAAATTCAAAAAAATAAAAATTGTCTTCTGAAATCCTAAATTTTTTTCAAGAACTTATTTTTTTATTCACCGGATAGTGCTATTTTCTCACAAATATAGAATAAATTAGTTTTAAAAATTTAAACTTTTTAAATTTTTGTTGATTGGATATCTCTGAAAATCTTTATTTTTCAAATTTTTGGTAAAAAGATTATTTTTTAAGTTTCAAAATTTAAAAATAAAAACTTTTCATCTTTTTTTCTTGTCTTCCTAATATTTCTGGACTTTATTTTATTTCTATATTTTAAATAAAAAATTTAATTTTTGAATTTAAAAATTCAAAAAAAATAAAAAATTGTATTTTAAAATCCTAAATTTTTTTCAAGAATTTTTTTTATTTTTTCATTCACCGGATAGTGCTATTTTTTCCTAAATATAGAATAAATTAGTTTTAAAAATATTAACTTTTTAAATTTTTGTTGATTGGATGTCTTTGAAAATCTTTATTTTTCAAATTTTTAGTAAAAAGATTATTTTTTAAGTTTCAAAATTTAAAAATAAAAACTTTTTATCTTTTTTTCTTGTCTTCCTAATATTTCTGGACTATATTTTATTTTTCCATTTTAAATAAAACTTTAATTTTAAATTTTAAATTCAAAAAAATAAAAATTGCCTTTTGAAATCTAGAATTTTTTTCAAGAATATTTTTTTATTTTTTTATTCACCGAATAGTGCTATTTTCTCACAGTTATAAAATAGATTAGTTTTAAAAATTTAAACTTTTTAAATTTTTGTTGATTCGATATCTCTGAAAATCTTTATTTTTCAAATTTTTGGTAAAAAGATTTTTTTTTAAATTTCAAAATTTAAAAATAAAAACTTTTCATCTTTTTTTTTTCTTCCTAATATTTGTGGACTTTATTTTATTTTTCTATTTTAAATAAAAATTAATTTTAATTTAAAAATTCAAAAAAATAAAAAATTATCTTTTGAAATCCTAAATTTTTTCAAGAATATTTTTTTATTTTTTTATTCACCAGATAGTGCTATTTTTTCACAAATATAGAATACATTATTTTTAAAAATTTAAACTTTTTGAATTTTTGTTGATTGGATATCTCCGAAAATCTTTATTTTTCAAATTTTTAGTAAAAAGATTTTTTTTAAGTTTCAAAATTTAAAAATAAAAACTTTTTATCTTTTTTTGTTGTCTTCCTAATATTTCTGGACTTTATTTTATTTTTCTATTTTAAATAAAAAATTTAATTTTTAAATATAAAAATTCAAAAAAATAAAAAATTGTCTTTTGAAATCCTAAATTTTTTTCAAGAATATTTTTTTAGTTTTTTATTCTCCGGATAGTGCTATTTTTTCACAAAAATAAAATAAATTAGTTTTAAAAATTTAAACTTTTTAAATTTTTGGTTATTGGATATCTCTGAAAATCTTTATTTTTTAATTTTTTTTGTAAAAAGATTATTTTTAAGTTTCAAAATCTAGAAATAAAAACTTTTTATCTTTTTTTCTTGTCTTCCTAATATTTTTGGACTTTATTTTATTTTTCTATTTTAAATAAAAAAATTTAATTTTTAAATATAAAAATTCAAAAAAATAAAAAATCATATTTTGAATTCCTAAATTTTTTTCAGGAATATTTTTTTAGTTTTTTATTCACTGGATACTGCTATTTTTTCACAAAAATAAATAAATTAGTTTTAAAAATTTAAACTTTTTAAATATTTGGTTATTGGATATCTCTGAAAATCTTTATTTTTCAATTTTTTGTAAAAAGATTATTTTTAAGTTTTAAAATTTAGAAATAAAAACTTTTCATCTTTTTTTCTTGTCATCCTAATATTTATGGACTTTATTTAATTTTTATATTTTAAATAAAAAATTTAATTTTTGAATTTAAAAATTCAAAAAAATAGAAAATTGTCTTTTGAAATCCTAAATTTTTTTCAAGAATATTTTTTTATTTTTTTATTCACCGGATAGTCCTATTTTTTCACAAATATAGAATAAATTATTTTAAAAAATTTAAACTTTTTAAATTTTTGTTGATTGGATATCTCCGAAAATCTTTATTTTTCAAATTTTTGGTAAAGAGATTACTTTTTAAGTTTCAAAATTTAAAAATAAAAACTTTTCATCTTTTTTTCTTGTTTTCCTAATATTTGTGGACTTTATTTTATTTTTCTATTTTAAATAAAAAAATTAATTTTAAATTTAAAAATTCAAAAAAAAATTGTCTTTTGAAATCCTAAATTTTTTTGAAGAATATTTTTTATTTTTTTATTCACCGGATAGTGCTATTTTTTCACAAATATAGAATACATTATTTTTAAAAATTTAAACTTTTTAAATTTTGTTGATTGGATATCTCCGAAAATCTTTATTTTTCAAATTTTTGGTAAAAAGATTATTTTTTAAGTTTCAAAATTTAAAAATAAAAACTTTTGATCTTTTTTTCTTGTCTTCCTAATATTTCTGGACTTTATTTTATTTTTCTATTTTAAATAAAAAATTTAATTTTTGAATTTAAAAATTCAAAAAAATAAAAAATTGTATTTTTAATTCCTAAATTTTTTTCAAGAATTTTTTTTTATTTTTTCATTCACCAGATAGTGCTATTTTTACCTAAATATAGAATAAATTAGTTTTAAAAATATTAACTTTTTAAATTTTTGTTGATTGGATGCCTCTGAAAATCTTTATTTTTCAAATTTTTGGTAAAAAGATTATTTTTTAAGTTTCAAAATTTAAAAATAAAAACTTTTCATCTTTTTTTCTTGTCTTCCTAATATTTCTGGACAATATTTTATTTTTCCATTTTAAATAAAAAATTTAATTTTAGATTTTAAATTCAAAAAATAAAAAAATTGTCTTTTGAAATCCTAAATTTTTTCAAGAATATTTTTTTATTTTTTTATTCACCGGATAATGCTATTTTCTTACAAATATAGAATAAATTAGTTTTTTTTAATTTTTGTTGATTGGATAACTCTGAAAATCTTTATTTTTCAAATTTTTGGTAAAAAGATTATTTTTTAAGTTTCAAAATTTAAAAATAAAAACTTTTCATCTTTTTTCTTGTCTTCCTAATATTTCTAGACGTTATTTTATTTTTCTATTTTAAATAAAAAATTAATTTTAAATTTAAAAATTCAAAAAATAAAAAATTGTCTTTTAAAATCCTAATTTTTTTCAAGAATATTTTTTTATTTTTTATTCACCGGATAGTGCTATTTTTTCACAAATATAGAATAAATTATTTTAAAAATTTAAACTTTTTAAATATTTATTGATTGGATATCTCCAAAAATCTTTATTTTTCAAATTTTTGGTAAAAGGATTATTTTTTAAGTTTCAAAATTTAAAAATAAAAACTTTTCATCTTTCTTTCTTGTCTTCCTAATATTTCTGGACTTTATTTTATTTTTCTATTTTAAATAAAAAAATTAATTTTAAATTTAAAAATTTAAAAAAATAAAAAATTGTCTTTTGAAATCCTAAATTTTTTTCAAGAATATTTTTTTAGTTTTTTATTCACTGGATAGTACTATTTTCTCACAAATACAGAATAAATTAGTTTTAAAAATTTAAACTTTTTAAATTTTTGTTGATTGGATATATCTGAAAATCTTTATTTTTCAAATTTTTGGTAAAAAGATTATTTTTTAAGTTTCAAAATTTAAAAATAAAAACTTTTCATCTTTTTTTCTTGTCTTCCTAATATTTCTAGACGTTATTTTATTTTTCTATTTTAAATAAAAAATTAATTTTAAATTTAAAAATTCAAAAAATAAAAAATTGTCTTTTAAAATCCTAATTTTTTTCAAGAATATTTTTTTTATTTTTTATTCACCGGATAGTGCTATTTTTTCACAAATATAGAATAAATTATTTTTAAAAATTTAAACTTTTTAAATATTTATTGATTGGATATCTCCAAAAATCTTTATTTTTCAAATTTTTGGTAAAAGGATTATTTTTTAAGTTTCAAAATTTAAAAATAAAAACTTTTCATCTTTCTTTCTTGTCTTCCTAATATTTCTGGACTTTATTTTATTTTTCTATTTTAAATAAAAAAATTAATTTTAAATTTAAAAATTTAAAAAATAAAAAATTGTCTTTTGAAATCCTAAATTTTTTTCAAGAATATTTTTTTAGTTTTTTATTCACTGGATAGTACTATTTTCTCACAAATACAGAATAAATTAGTTTTAAAAATTTAAACTTTTTTAATTTTTGTTGATTGGATACTCTGAAAATCTTTATTTTTCAAATTTTTGGTAAAAAGATTATTTTTTAAGTTTCAAAATTTAAAAATAAAAACTTTTCATCTTTTTTTCTTGTCTTCCTAATATTTCTAGACGTTATTTTATTTTTCTATTTTAAATAAAAAATTAATTTTAAATTTAAAAATTCAAAAAATAAAAAATTGTCTTTTAAAATCCTAATTTTTTTCAAGAATATTTTTTTTATTTTTTATTCACCGGATAGTGCTATTTTTTCACAAATATAGAATAAATTATTTTTAAAAATTTAAACTTTTTAAATATTTATTGATTGGATATCTCCAAAAATCTTTATTTTTCAAATTTTTGGTAAAAGGATTATTTTTTAAGTTTCAAAATTTAAAAATAAAAACTTTTCATCTTTCTTTCTTGTCTTCCTAATATTTCTGGACTTTATTTTATTTTTCTATTTTAAATAAAAAATTAATTTTAAATTTAAAAATTTAAAAAAATAAAAAATTGTCTTTTGAAATCCTAAATTTTTTTCAAGAATATTTTTTTAGTTTTTTATTCACTGGATAGTACTATTTTCTCACAAATACAGAATAAATTAGTTTTAAAAATTTAAACTTTTTAAATTTTTGTTGATTGGATATATCTGAAAATCTTTATTTTTCAAATTTTTGGTAAAAAGATTATTTTTTAAGTTTCAAAATTTAAAAATAAAAACTTTTCATCTTTTTTTCTTGTCTTCCTAATATTTCTGGACTTTATTTTATTTTTCTATTTTAAATAAAAAAATTAATTTTAAATTTAAAATTCAAAAAATTAAAAAATTGTCTTTTGAAATCCTAAATTTTTTCAAGAATATTTTTTATTTTTTTATTCACCAGATAGTGCTATTTTCTCACAAATACAGAATAAATTAGTTTTAAAAATTTAAACTTTTTAAATTTTTGTGGATTGGATATCTCTGAAAATCTTTATTTTAAAAATTTTTGGTGAAAAGATTATTTTTAAGTTTTAAAATTTAAAAATAAAAACTTTTCATCTTTTTTTCTTGTCTTCCTAAAATTTCAAGACTTCATTCTATTTTTCTATTTTAAATAAAAAATTTAATTTTTAAATTAAAAATTCAAAAAAATAAAAAATTGTCTTTTGAAATCCTAAATTTTTTTCAAGAATATTTTTTATTTTTTTATTCACTGGATAGTGCTATTTTTTCACAAATATAGAATAAATTAGTTTTAAAAATTTAAACTTTTTAAATTTTTGTGGATTGGATATCTCTGAAAATCTTTATTTTTAAAATTTCTGGTGAAAAGATTATTTTTAAGTTTTAAAATTTAAAAATAAAAACTTTTCATCTTTTTTTCTTGTCTTCCTAAAATTTCAAGACTTCATTCTATTTTTCTATTTTAAATAAAAAATTTAATTTTTAAATTAAAAATTCAAAAAAATAAAAAATTGTCTTTTGAAATCCTAAATTTTTTTCAAGAATATTTTTAGTTTTTTATTCACTAGATAGTGCTATTTTTTCACAAATATAGAATAAATTAGTTTAAAAATTTAAACTTTGTAAATTTTTGTTGATTGGATATCTCTGAAAATCTATATTTTTCAAATTTTTGGTAAAAAGATTATTTTTTAAGTTTCAAAATTTAAAAATGAAAACTTTTGATCTTTTTTTCTTGTCTTCCTAATATTTCTGGACTTTATTTTATTTTTCTATTTTAAATAAAAAATTTAATTTTTAAATATAAAAATGCAAAAAAATAAAAAATTATCTTTTGAAATCCTAAATTTTTTTCAAGAATATTTTTTTAGTTTTTTATTCACCGGATAGTGCTATTTTTTTCTCAAAAATAGAATAAATTAGTTTTAAAAATTTAAACTTTTTAAATTTTTGGTTATTGGATATCTCTGAAAATCTTTATTTTTCAATTTTTTGTAAAAAGATTATTTTTAAGTTTTAATATTTAAAAATAAAAACTTTTCATCTTTTTTTTCTTGGCTTCCTAATATTTCTAGACTTTATTTTATTTTTCTATTTTAAATAAAAAATTTAATTTTTAAATTTAAAAATTCAAAAAAATAAAAAATTGTCTTTTTAAATCCTAAATTTTTTTCAAGAATATTTTTTTAGTTTTTTATTCACCGAATAGTGCTATTTTTTCACAAATATAGAATAAATTGGTTTTAAAAGATTAAACTTTTTAAATTTTTGATGATTGGATATCTCTAAAAATCTTTATTTTTAAAATTTTTGCTAAAAATATTATTTTTTAAGTTTCAAAATTTAAAAATAAAAACTTTTCATCTTTTTTTATTGTCTCCCTAATATTTTTGGACTTCATTTTATTTTTCTATTTTAAATAAAAAAATTAATTTTAAATTTAAAATTCAAAAAAATAAAAATTGTCTTTTGAAATCCTAAATTTTTTTCAAGAATATTTTTTTAGTGTTTTATTCACCGGATAGTGCTATTTTTTCACAAATATAGAATAAATTATTTTTAAAAATTAAAACTTTTTAAATTTTTGTTGATTGGATATTGACGATTGGATTTTTGACGGTTTAGAATTTCACTAATGAAATCTCGTTGTAAAGTATAGTTTCTAAACCAACAATAATCCTTTCATACAAAAATTTGTTTGTCACAAGTACAAACCCCTAAAATCTATAAGCCGAAGTATTTAAACCTCGGGTCATTCTCCCTAGGAATTACAATAAAGTGTCTTGTTATTGGTTTGAGTTGTTTTGGGGTTTTGATGAGAGGCATGAAAGATAAATGGCAAGAAAGTAAACTAACAACTATAAGAGGCTCTTGACAAGGTATGAAAATTAGAAGTTCTATCCTAGCTATCCTTCTCAATTGTGATGAGAATTGTTCATTGCTACCACTTAGTTAACCCTTACTAAAGAAAGGAAAGTCAAGTGGATGAATTGACTTGAGCCACAAGTCCTAGCCAACTCCTAAGGAAGACTAGCTTTAGTGCACTCCAAACCAATTAGCAATCTCTCCAATTACCAATCAACAAAGGAATTAGATAACTCAAGTGTCACTAATTACTCTACCTAGGCCAAGAGGAACAAAATCTAAACTAAATCTAGAAGAGGCATTTCAACAAACACATAAAAGGCAATAAAAGTAAACAACATAATTTGCAAGAATTAAAGAGAGATCTAACTACAAAGGCAAGAGATCAACAATAGAAAAGCAAAGAAGAACAATTATTATGGATTACCTCTTATTGAATTGAAAGAATGTAGAGGGAACAATACTAGATCTACAACAAAATGTAAGAACAACATAAAGGAAATTACAACAAAAGAGTAGAAGAAGATGAATCTAACAACAAAGAATTGAAATGTAGAAGTAGAAGAAAGCAAAGATTAAAACCTAGATCTAAGAACTAATCCTAATCCTAATCCTAATTCTAGAGAGAAGTGAGAGCTTCTCTCTCTAGAAACTACTTCTAAACTAATCCTAATGAGTGAAAAATGAACTAAAACTCCCTTTGCTCTTCAATCCTTGGCTTTAAATAGCAGTTTAGGCGCCAAAGTTGGTTGGAATTGGGCCCCACAACCCTTGAGAATTCGTTGGTCACGTTTTCATTAAAAAATCATAAACCAGCACCGACGCGTACGCGCACAGCACGCGTACGCGTCCATGGGGTGATTTGCAGGTGCGCGCAAGCGCCAGGTGCGCACGCGCAGACGAATGGATTTTTGACGGTTTAGAATTTCTCAAATAAAATCTCGTCGAAGTATAGTTTCTATACCAAGCAATAATCCTTTCGTACAAAAAGTTGTTTGTCACTAAAACAAACCCCTAAATTTATAAACCGAAGTATTCAAACCTCGGGTCGTTCTCCCTAGGAATTGTAATGAAGTGTCTTGTTATTGGTTTGAGTTGTTTTGGGGTTTTGGATAATAGACATGAAAGTAAATGGCAATGAAAATAAACTAACAACTATAAAAGGCTCTTGGCAAGGTATGAAAATTAGAAGTCCTATCCTAGTTATCCTTCTCAATTGTGATGAGAATTGTTCATTGCTACCACTTAGTTAACCCTTACTAAATAAAGGAAAGTCAAGTAGATGAATTGACTTGAGCCACAAGTCCTAGCCAACTCCCAAGGAAAGACTAGCTTTAGTGCACTCCAAACCAATTAGCAATTTCTCCAATTACCAATCAACAAAGGAATTAGATAACTCAAGTGTCACTAATTACTCTACCTAGTCCAAGAGGAACAAAATCTATACTATATCTAGAAGAGGCATTTCAACAAACACATAAAAGGCAATAAAAGTAAACAACATAAATTGCAAGAATTAAAGAGAGATCTAACTACAAAGGCAAGAGATCAACAATAGAAAAGCAAAGAAGAACAATTATTATGAATTACCTCTTATTGAATTGGAAGAAAATGGAAAGAACAATAGTAGATCTACAACAAAATATAAGAACAACATAAAGGAAATTACAATAAAGGAATTGAAGAAGATGAATGTAACAACAAAGAATTGAAAGGTAGAAGTAGAAGAAAGCAAAGATTAAAACCTAGATCTAAGAACTAATCCTAATCCTAATCCTAATTCTAGAGAGAAGTGAGAGCTTCTCTCTCTAGAAACTACTTCTAACTACTAAACTAAAACTAATGGTAACTAACATATGGTAAAGTATGAAAGTATGTTCATTTCCCCTTCAATCCTTGGCTTAAATAGCATCAGAAATGAGTTGGATTGGGCCCACAAGGCTTCTAAAATCGCTGGCCACGTTTTGCTTTAAGTGAACCAGGTGGCAGCAACGGCGCGTGCGCGTACTTTGCGCGTGCGCACCACCATACGTGTAGAAACTATGGCAAATCTTATATCGTTTCGAAGCCCCGGATGTTAGCTTTCTAACCCAACTGGAACCGCATCATTTGGACCTCTGTAGCTCAAGTTATGGTCGTTTAAGTGCGAAGAGGTCGGCTTGACAGCTTTCCGGTTCTTTCATTTCTTCATGAGTTCTCCAACTTTTCATGCTTTCTTTCTTCATTCCCTTGATCCAATCTTTGCCTCCCAAACCTTAAATCACTTAACAAACATATCAAGGCATCTAATGGAATCAAGGTGAATTAGATTTAGCTATTTTAAGGCCTAAAAAGCATGTTTTCACTCTTAAGCACAATTAAAGGAGAATATACAAAACCATGCTATTTCATTGAGTAAATGTGGGTAAAAGGTCATAAAATCCCCTAAAATCAAGCACAAGATAAACCCTACAAATGGGGTTTGTCAACCTCCCCACACTTAAACCAAGCATGTCCTCATGCTTAAACCAAGAATGAAGTAAGGATATGGCATTTATTCAATGGAACTAACTAAATGCAATCTACCTATATGCAACTATCTAAATGAATGCAATTGCTTGGTCAAAATAAATCAATTCCCAAGAAGCATATATGCACAAGGGCTAAGGACTAGCAAGTCTAATCCACAATTGAATTAAGCTATTAAATATTTTTACAAACTTGCATGAAAGGAGATGATCATTGGTGGAAACATGTAATTGAGCATCAAACCCTCACCGGATGTATTTGCACTCTATTCGCTCAAGTGTTTAGGGTTGATTCACTCAATTCTCTCCTAATCATGCTTTCTAAGATTTGTTTTTTCTTCTAACAATCGACATATATTTCATGCATGCATACAAGTATCATGAGGTCTTTTCTTTAGGTTGTAATGGGGCTAAGGTCAAGGTAGGATGCATATTTGGTTAAGTGAGTTTGAAAATTGAATCTTTGATAAGCTTAAACTTCCCACCTAACCTATGACATCCTATACAATTAAATTCCAACCTAACTATCCATTTTTCACTCTTTCACATACTCATGTATTCCTTTTTAATTTCACAACACCTATGCATTGATTTTATTGGACTATACTTTGATTTGGGGCATTTTGTCCCCTTTTTATTCCTTTCTTTTTCTTCTTTTTTCTTTCTTTTTCTATTTTTTCTTTTTTTTTCCATATTATTTTTCTTTCCTTTCTTTTCTTTTTTTCTTTTGTTTTTCTCAATTTTTTTCTTTCTATATACAAGAACATCAATGCATAAGGTTTTACATTTGATCAATACATGAGCATGTACCCAATTCCCAATATTTTCAATAAAAATATAAAACTACCCTTTTATTCACCCAATGTCCCAAGATTCCCACACTTGAATGATACTCACACACACTAGCCTAAGCTAATCAAAGATCCAAATAAGGACATTTATTGTTTTTCGCTTTAAGGCTTGTAATGTGCTAAAATAAGAACAAGTGGGTTAATCGTAGGCTCAAATTGGCTAACAAAGGAATATAAAAGGGTTGGCTATTTGGATAAATGAGCTAATGAAATGATGGCCTCAATCATATAAATGCATGTATACATAAAATAATGGACATAAAGAATCAAACAAATCAAAGATTACATTCATAGAAAGAGAATAATGCACACAAGAAGGAAAATAAGTGGTTATAAGATGTAACCACACCAATAGACCCAAACTCACTTGCTTGTGTTCTTAGCTCAAAAACCATGTTCCAAGATATATATATTTCAAGCAAGTTTAATGAAAAGTTTAAGTTTTCACTCAAATCAATTGAGGTGCCCTATAGATAGAAATCTTGAAAATTTTCATTATTTTGACTAAGCTTATTGTGTATATATATGCAAAAATAAGAAAATGCAAGTAAAAATCCTAAAAACCTAAAATGAAATGCAAAAGTGTTGGAATTAGAAACTTGTCACCCAAAATCGCCGAACGGTCGGACGACCTCCCCACACTTAAAAGTTTGCACCGTCCTCGGTGCACTCAAAGATGAGCAAGGGGTACGGCGACTCTCCGGATTGCTACGTGTTCTTAGTCTTGCTTCCGTTATTGCTCGTGGTGCATTCATCATGAAAATAAGAAATATAACACCATAAGATGAGAAGATATAAAAGCAAGGAAGCATACTTTGTTGGAATGAGGTAAATCACTAGAAATGAGTGAGTGAATTAGTGTGACATGAATGACAAATAAGTGTGTGAAGTATAAATTGCGCGGTTTAGAACACACATTAGCATAAAAGCTATGTCACAAGAGAAGCATGCACTTTACTCATTCTAGTATGCTTGAGATGCTCTAAGTGAACTTGTAAGGTAAGACAAGTATTAAAGAAGCATGAAAACACTCAAGCTAAACACATATGGATGCGTATGATCATGAAATACAATGCATTAAGGTAAATGCACATCATCATCCATCATCAAGAGGTTGCCTAATCACAAAATAAGGCTCAAATCACATGGTGGCCAAATCATGTAATTCAAGAAGAGTTACAAGCTCGAAGGCAATTCTTATCACTTGGTATTTTTCAAAAGATAAGCATGAAAAACTCAAGACCAAGTAGCAAAATATAACCTCAATCATAGGATCCAACAAAGATTATCTAAGAACATTAATTCTAAATTAGCATTTAGGCAGTAAGGAGGCAACAATGTGTGGTAAACAAAGTCAATAATCCAACACTTATGATGAAAGGAGAGAAAATAAAATGAAAACAAAACTAAAACTAACTAACAAACTAACTAACTAACTAATTAACTAACTAAAATAAATGGTTATCCATGGTGTTTGGAAGTGTTGGATGAGGGGTAGAAGAAGGAAAGAAGAAAGGAGAAGGAAAGAAATGGAAAAATGAGAAGAAAAGAAATGTAGTGAAGGAAGGGCATCCACGCGTACGCGCACATGGCGCGCCCGCGTCGATGGCTTATTTCGAGAATGGCGCGTACGCGTCATGTGCGCGTACGCGCAAGTGGGGTTGTGCCAAAGGCACAACGCGCGCACAGTGCGGGCCTAACTCTCGGGTTAATGCATGGAAGGTGGAACTTCTCAACCCACGCGTACGCGTGCATGGCGCGCTCGAGTGGATGGTCGAAAATGCTCAATGTACGCGTACGCGTGCAGTGCGCGTACGCGTGGATGGTGCTCTGTTTTTTCAAAAAGTTTTTTTTTTGGTATATTTTTACACCAATCCAAGCATTCCAAACCTCCAAACAGCTACCAAAACACCATAAAACCTTATTTAACATACTAAACTATCAAATGCACTTAACAAACTACCAAAACATGAAATTAAACTAATTCTACCCATATATACAAAAGAGAAAATGAAAAGATTTTACCATGGTGGGGTGTCTCCCACCTAGCACTTTTATTTATTGTCCTTAAGTTGGACTTATGGGGGGCTCCTCTCAAGGTGGCTTGTGCTTGTACTCATCTTGGAACTTCCACCAATGCTTGGACTTCCAATAAGCTCCATCATTCAAGATTAATATCTCCAAGCTTTGATGGAGTTCTTCACAAACCATGGGCTCCCAATGTTGATCCTCATGTGTTCCCGGATCCCATATTTTGTCTTCACACCCATCTCCAAGTTGATTATCATTAATCCATGTGGGTGGTGAGCAAGGTGAATTCTTAACAAAGTGACCAAACATCCTTCTAGACCCATGTACTCTAGTTATACACCAACCTTTGCTATCAAGCTTTGGACATGTGACCATAGTGAACCTAGAATGATGCTTCCAACCACTAACCATCTCCTTTTTACTCTTAAAGCCACAAATATATCTAAGTTGACCATCCGTTTCAAGCAAACCATATTCAAGGGGAATAATAAAGCTTGAGTATAAGGAATTTACCCACTTGAATGAGAGAGTGGATGGTGGTGGCTTGGGGAGAGGTATCTCCAATGTGCTTGCAAGCTCTACTCCCTTGTTTGCTTCCTTGATTGCCTCCACATTTTCACAAACTTCTTCACTTTCAATCCTTTGTTCATCAATTTCTTCTAACTCTTCTCCATCACTCAAGTCATAAATGGGAGGTTGAGAGAAATCTACCTCCACATCACTTTCAAATTCATTGGGAGAAGGTTCTTCAAATTCAAAGGATTCTTCACCAAGAAGATTGGATGCATGATCTTCATCACCAAGGGAACTCAATTCTTGTTTTACTCCTTCCAAGTCTTCATATGGGATATGCCTTGGAGGTTGTGCACATTCCTCCTCAACATCAACTTCAATCTTCTTGGAGGGGTTTTCTATAACTCTAGGTTCCCATGGAAGTTCCGCATCTCCTAAGTCTTCAACCACTTCTTCCTTTTCTTCAATGGTCATAGGTTCCTCCAATTGTTCTAACACAAAGTAGCATTCCTTCTTTTCCACCGACGTTTCCAATCTCTTCTTTAAGCTATGCTCCTCTTTAGATTCTCCACATGTATCCATGGGAGTTCCTTGAGTGTCCAAAAGTTGGGATGCTAGCCGGTTTACCACCTCATCCAAGGCGGTCATGAATTGTTGCACATCCCTTGTCATCTCCTCTTGTCCTTGAAGAAGAACACCGAGGGTTTCATCCATTAGAGATTGGGGTGGATGGGAGGGTTCATCATTTTGGAGAAAGGGTTCATTATAGGAAGGTGGTTCTTCTTGGTAAGGTGGTGGTGTGTATTGAGGTGGTTCTTGGGAGTAGTAATCTTGGAATTGTGGTTCCATGTATGGCTCATATGGTTCAAAAGGAGGTTGGTATGGTGGGTAAGGATCATGGTCATATGGAGGTGTTTGTTGAAAATAGGCTTGTGAGTGTGGTTGAGGTTCATGTTGAGGGTATGACTCATAGACATATGGTGGTGGTTCTTGAAAATCACAAGGAGATTCACCATAGCCATTTGATTGGTATGCATCATAGAATGGCTCTTCTTCATAGTGCATTGGTGGGGGTTGTTGCCATGAGGATTGATCATATGCATATGGCTCCTCCCACCTTTGATTATCCCATTCTTGATACACAACTTCATTATAGCTCTCATCACTTACAACATAATTGTAATCACACTCATAGCCAAAATGAGAATCCATGATAGCAAGAAAAAATGAAAATAAAATCAAATAAGAAACAAAGAAAACTAACAAAAACTAACAAAGAGACAAAAAGGCAAGTATATTCACAATATTCACATATATACAATAACCAATAACACAACACCATTGCAATTCCCCGGCAACGGCGCCATTTTGACGATTGGATTTTTGACGGTTTAGAATTTCTCAAATAAAATCTCGTCGAAGTATAGTTTCTAAACCAAGCAATAATCCTTTCGTACAAAAAGTTGTTTGTCACTAAAACAAACCCCTAAATTTATAAACCGAAGTATTCAAACCTCGGGTCGTTCTCCCTAGGAATTGTAATGAAGTGTCTTGTTATTGGTTTGAGTTGTTTTGGGGTTTTGGATAAGAGACATGAAAGTAAATGGCAATGAAAATAAACTAACAACTATAAAAGGCTCTTGGCAAGGTATGAAAATTAGAAGTCCTATCCTAGTTATCCTTCTCAATTGTGATGAGAATTGTTCATTGCTACCACTTAGTTAACCCTTACTAAATAAAGGAAAGTCAAGTAGATGAATTGACGTGAGCCACAGGTCCTAGCCAACTCCCAAGGAAAGACTAGCTTTAGTGCACTCCAAACCAATTAGCAATTTCTCTAATTACCAATCAACAAAGGAATTAGATAACTCAAGTGTCACTAATTACTCTACCTAGTCCAAGAGGAACAAAATCTATACTATATCTAGAAGAGGCATTTCAACAAACACATAAAAGGCAATAAAAGTAAACAACATAAATTGCAAGAATTAAAGAGAGATCTAACTACAAAGGCAAGAGATCAACAATAGAAAAGCAAAGAAGAACAATTATTATGAATTACCTCTTATTGAATTGGAAGAAAATGGAAAGAACAATAGTAGATCTACAACAAAATATAAGAACAACATAAAGGAAATTACAATAAAGGAATTGAAGAAGATGAATGTAACAACAAAGAATTGAAAGGTAGAAGTAGAAGAAAGCAAAGATTAAAACCTAGATCTAAGAACTAATCCTAATCCTAATCCTAATTCTAGAGAGAAGTGAGAGCTTCTCTCTCTAGAAACTACTTCTAACTACTAAACTAAAACTAATGGTAACTAACATATGGTAAAGTATGAAAGTATGTTCATTTCCCCTTCAATCCTTGGCTTAAATAGAATCAGAAATGAGTTGGATTGGGCCCACAAGGCTTCTAAAATCGCTGGCCACGTTTTGCTTTAAGTGAACCAGGTGGCAGCAACAGCGCGTGCGCGTACTTTGCGCGTGCGCGCCACCATACGTGTAGCAACTATGGCAAATCTTATATCGTTTCGAAGCCCCGGATGTTAGCTTTCTAACCCAATTGGAACCGCATCATTTGGACCTCTGTAGCTCAAGTTATGGTCGTTTAAGTGCGAAGAGGTCGGCTTGACAGCTTTCCGGTTCTTTCATTTCTTCATGAGTTCTCCAACTTTTCATGCTTTCTTTCTTCATTCCCTTGATCCAATCTTTGCCTCCCAAACCTTAAATCACTTAACAAACATATCAAGGCATCTAATGGAATCAAGGTGAATTAGATTTAGCTATTTTAAGGCCTAAAAAGCATGTTTTCACTCTTAAGCACAATTAAAGGAGAATATACAAAACCATGCTATTTCATTGAGTAAATGTGGGTAAAAGGTCATAAAATCCCCTAAAATCAAGCACAAGATAAACCCTACAAATGGGGTTTGTCACGCGCGTCCATGGGCGAGTTCAACTTCTTTGACTTTTCATGATTTCCCCACTTTGCATGCTTTCCCTCTTCACTCCTTTGATCCATTCCTAGCCCTTTTCAATCTGAAATCACTAACAAACATATCAAGGCATCTAATGGAATCAAGGAGAATTAGATTTAGCTATTTTAAGTCCTAAAAAGCATGTTTTCACTCTTAAGCGCAATTAAGGGAGAAGTTATAAAACCATGCTATTTCATTGAATAAATGTGGGTAAAAGGTTATAAAATCCCCTAAAATCAATACAAGATAAACCCTACAAATGGGATATCCCTGAAAATCTCTTTTTTTTCAAATCTTTTTTTCTTGTCTTCCTAATATTTCTGGACTTTTTCATTTTTCTATTTTGAATAAAAAATTTCATTTTTAAATATAAAATTTCAAAAAAATAAAAAATTGTCTTTTGAAATCCTAAATTTTTTTCAAGAATATTTTTTTAGTTTGTTATTCACCGGATAGTGTTATTTTTTCACAAATATAGAATAAATTGGTTTTAAAAATTTAAACTTTTTAAGTTTTTGTTGATTGGATATCTCTGAAAATCTTTATTTTTCAAATTTTTGGTAAAAAGATTATTTTTAAGTTTCAAAATTTAAAAATAAAAACTTTTCATCTTTTTTTCTTGTCTTCCTAATATTTCTGGACTTTATTTTATTTTTCTATTTTAAATAAAAAATTTAATTTTTAAATTTAAAAATTCAAAGAAATAAAAAATTGTCTTTTGAAATCCTAAATTTCTTTCAAGAATATTTTTTTAGTTTTTTATTCACCGGATAGTGCTATTTTTTCACAAACATAGAATAAATTGGTTTTAAAAATTTAGACTTTTTAAATTTTTGTTGATTGGATATCTCTGAAAATCTTTATTTTTCAAATTTTTGGTAAAAAGATTATTTTTTAAGTTTCAAAATTTAAAAATAAAAACTTTTCATCATTTTTTTCTTGTCTTCCTAATATTTCTAGACTTTATTTTATTTTGTTATTTAAAATAAAAGAAACTAATTTTAAATTTAAAAATTCAAAAAAATAAAAAATTATCTTTTGAAATCCAAAATTTTTTTCAAGGATTTTTTTTATTTTTTCATTCACCGGATAGTGCTATTTTTTCCTAAATATAGAATAAATTAGTTTTAAAAATATTAACTTTTTAAATTTTTGTTGATTGGATGTCTCTGAAAATCTTTATTTTTCAATTTTTGGTAAAAAGATTATTTTTTAAGTTTCAAAATTTAAAAATAAAAACTTTTCATCTTTTTTTCGTATCTTCCTAATATTTCTGGACTATATTTTATTTTTCCATTTTAAATAAAAAATTTAATTTTAGATTTTAAATTCAAAAAATTGTCTTTTGAAATCCTAAATTTTTTCAAGAATATTTTTTTAGGTTTTTATTCACCGGATAGTGCTATTTTTTCACAAATATAGAATAAATTAGTTTTAAAAATTTAAACTTTTTAAATTTTTGGTTATCGGATATCTCTGAAAATCTTTATTTTTCAATTTTTTTGTAAAAGGAATATTTTTAAGTTTTAAAATTTAAAAATAAAAACTTTTCATCTTTTTTTCTTGGCTTCCTAATATTTCTAGACTTTATTTTATTTTTCTATTTTAAATAAAAATTTAATTTTTAAATTTAAAAATTCAAAAAAAATAGAAAATTGTCCTTTGAAATCCTAAATTTTTTTCAAGAATATTTTTTTTAGTTTTTTATTCACCGGATAGTGCTATTTTTTCACAAATATAGAATAAATTGGTTTTAACAGATTAAACTTTTTAAATTTTTGATGATTGGATATCTCTGAAAATCTTTATTTTTAAAATTTTTGCTAAAAATATTATTTTTTAAGTTTCAAAATTTAAAAATAAAAAATTTTCATCTTTTTTTCTTGTCTTCCTAATATTTCTGGACTTTATTTTATTTTTCTATTTTAAATAAAAAATTTAATTTTAAATTTAAAAATTCAAAAAAATTAAAATTGTCTTTTGAAATCCTAAATTTTTTTCAAGAACTTATTTTTTTGTTCACCAGATAGTGCTATTTTCTCACAAATACAGAATAAATTAGTTTTAAAAATTTAAACTTTTTAAAATTTTGTAGATTGGATATCTCTGAAAATCTTTATTTTTCAAATTTTTGGTAAAAAGATTATTTTTTAAGTTTCAAAATTTAAAAATAAAAACTTTTCATCTTTTTTTCTTGTCTTCCTAATATTTCTGGACTTTATTTTATTTTTATATTTTAAATAAAAAATTTAATTTTTGAATTTAAAAATTCAAAAAAATAAAAAATTGTATTTTAAAATCCTAAATTTTTTTCAAGAATTGTTTTTATTTTTTCATTCACCGAATAGTGCTATTTTTTCCTAAATATAGAATAAATTAGTTTTAAAAATATTAACTTTTTAAATTTTTGTTGATTGGATGTCTCTGAAAATCTTTATTTTTCAAATTTTTTGTAAAAAGTTTATTTTTTAAGTTTCAAAATTTAAAAATAAAAACTTTTCATCTTTTTTTCTTGTCTTCCTAATATTTTTGGACTATATTTTATTTTTCCATTTTAAATAAAAAATTTAATTTTAGATTTTAAATTCAAGAAAATAAAAATTGTCCTTTCAAATCCTAAATTTTTTTTCAAGAATATTTTTTTATTTTTTTATTCACCGAATAGTGCTATTTTCTCACAAATATAGAATAAATTAGTTTTAAAAATTTAAACTTTTTAAATTTTTGTTGATTGGATATTTCTGAAAATCTTTATTTTTCAAATTTTTGGTAAAAAGATTATTTTTTAAGTTTCAAAATTTAAAAATAAAAACTTTTTATCTTTTTTCTTGTCTTCCTAATATTTTTGGACTTTATTTTATTGTTCTATTTTAAATAAAAAAATTAATTTTAAATTTTAAAATTAAAAAAAATAAAAAATTGTCTTTTGAAATCCTAAATTTTTTTCAAGAATTTTTTTTAGTTTTTTATTCACCGGATAGTGCTATTTTTTCACAAATATAGAATAAATTATTTTTAAAAATTTAAACTTTTTAAATTTTTGTTGATTGGATATCTCTGAAAATCTTTATTTTTCAAATTTTTGGTAAAAAGATTTTTTTTAAGTTTCAAAATTTAAAAATAAAAACTTTTCATCTTTTTTTCTTGTCTTCCTAATATTTTTGGACTTTATTTTATTTTGCTATTTTAAATAAAAAAATAATTGTAAATTTAAAAATTCAAAAAATTAAAAAATTGTTGTTTGAAATCCTAATTTTTTTTCAAGAATATTTTTTATTTTTTTATTCACCGGATAGTGCTATTTTTTCACAAATATAGAATAAATTATTTTTAAAAATTTAAACTTCTTAAATTTTTGTTGATTGGATATCTCTGAAAATCTTTATTTTTCAAATTTTTGGTAAAAAGATTATTTTTAAGTTTTAAAATTTAAAAATAAAAACTTTTCATCTTTTTTTTCTTGTCTTCCTAAAATTTCTAGACTTCATTCTATTTTTCTATTTTTATATAAAAAATTTAATTTTTAAATTAAAAATTTAAAAAAATAAAAAATTGTCTTTTGAAATCCTAAATTTTTTTCAAGAATATTCTTTTAGTTTTTTATTCACCGGATAGTGCTATTTTTTCACAAATATAGAATAAATTGGTTTTAAAAATTCAAACTTTTTAAATTTTTGTTGATTGGATATCTCTGAAAATCTTTATTTTTCAAATTTTTGGAAAAAAGATTATTTTTTAAGTTTCAAAATTTAAAAATAAAAACTTTTCATTTTTTTTCTTGTCTTCCTAATATTTTTGGACTTTGTTTTATTTTTCTATTTTAAATAAAAAATTTAATTTTTAAATATAAAAATTCAAAAAAATAAAAAATTGTCTTTTGAAATCCTAAATTTTTTTCAAGAATATTTTTTTAGTTTTTTATTCACCAGATAGTGCTATTTTTTCACTAATATAGAATAAATTAGTTTTAAAAATTTAAACTTTTTAAATTTTTGGTTATTGGATGATGAGGATATTTTGGTGGAAAAATGAATTTCTCCCAAAACACACAAATCTAACCGGCAAGTGCACCGGGTCGCATCAAGTAATAAAAACTCACGGGAGTGAGGTCGATCCCACAGGGATTGAAGGATTGAGCAATTTTAGTTTAGTGGTTGATTTAGTCAAGCGAATCAAGATTTGGTTGATTGATTGGTGATTTGCAGAATTTAAATGGCATTGAAAGTAAAGAGAACAAGAAATAAATTGCTAAATCTTAAAGAACAAGAAATTAAATGGCAGAAACTTAAAGAGCAAGAAATGTAAATTGCAAGAATCTTAAATGACAAGAAACGTAAATGGCTTGAAATGTAAAGGGGATTGGGACTTGGATTTGCAGGAATTAAACAAAGAGAAATTAATTTGCATCAAACAGAAGATTAAATGGGAATTGGGGTTGAATCGGATTCAAACAGACAAGTAAAATGAACAAATAAAGCAAGAAACAGAGAATTGAAATGGTAAAATGAGATCTCAGGACCCAGAGACTAGAAAACCAAGTCTAGATCTCAATGCCTTCCTAGATCCAACAAGAACAATAGCAAGGGAATTGTAAATTGCAAAGAGAGTAGATGAGAAGCAAGTAACCGAAATGGAAATTCAATAGCAGTGAAAAATAAACAAGATCCAAGGTGAGATTGAAACAGAATTTCTTCAATTCTTCAACCCAAGATCCAAGACAAGTGTAATTGAAATTGAAAGCAATTAAACTAAGAAATTCAAGATCACTCAAGCTCTTAAACCGAAAAGAAAGCTTTCTAAAAACTAAAAAGGGAAGCTCCCCGAATAACTTGAATTCTATCCTATTTATACACTTTCTTCCAATGATCTTCAATCCTTGAGTTGGGCCTTTGCTCTTGGTGGAATTGGGTTGAAAGAGGCCTTGGTTGATTGCTCTTGGAGTTTGGAGAGGAACCCAAGTGAACCAATTGAACCGGATTGGATTTTTGTAAAGTTGGAGTAAAAGTTTGAGTCAAAGTTAGGGGTCTAACTTTGAGGCTAACTTTTCATATCAGCAAACCCAATTTACTGATGCCAACGTTGGTGCCAAAGTTAGGGGTCTAACTTGAGCGCCAACGTTGGCCCTTCCTTATGCACAAATGGCGCCAACGTTAGCCTCCAAGTTAGGGGGCTAACGTTGGCGCAAACGTTGGCTAGCCCTGGAGTATATTTTTCATGCCAACGTTAGCCTCCAAATTAGGGGGCTAACGTTGGCGCAAACGTGAAGCACCCTGGGAGAAATTTTCATGCCAACGTTAGCCTCCAAGTTAGGGGGCTAACGTTGGCGCAAACGTGGGCAGCCCTGGGTGAAATTTTTCATGCCAACGTTAGCCTCCAAGTTAGGGGGCTAACGTTGGCACAAACGTTGAGCAGCCCAGGAGTGTTTTTCAACTTCCCACGTTAGCCTCCAAGTTAGGGGGCTAACTTTGAGGCTAACTTTTCACCCAAAAGTTTGTGCTAAAGTTTGAGGGCTAACTTTAAGTCCAACTTTTTGCTTCTTGGTTCAATTTCACTTGTTCCATTGTCCTCTCTTTACTCCTAGCCATTCTTTCTTGCTTCAACCCTTTTCCAAGCTTTCTTCACCTATCATAAATCAACCAAACACATCAAAGCTATGCTCAAAATCATGAAATGTTCATTCTATCCTAATATGCACCAATTATGGCATCAAACCTCATGAAATTGCATTAATTTATCTATGGTTGATTCAATCAAAGGAAGCATGAAAATCTACCTAAATTAGCTTGCTTAAGCCTCAAGAAAGTGCATAATTCAATTGAAAACAAAAGAAAGAGACTAGTAAAACTAGGCTAAGATGACTTGTCATCACAACACCAAACTTAAAGCTTGCTTGTCCCCAAGCAAGAAAAGATTTATTAAGAAGAAAGAATGAAATGGAAGAGGATGTTCATGCTAGTAGAATATTATTGGTAGTTCATGGGGTTTTGTGTGGATATGCAAACACTCACTTCTTATTGACTCTTAGGCCTAGAAAGTCTCCTTCAAGCCTCAAGTAACATACTGCTATGACCTCTCATTATTCCTTTATCCTTGGCTATTACTTTTTTTTTCAAAAGCTTTATTTGAGTGTCATGTGTAGCAAGTTCATTTTCTTTTCTGTATTCTTGACACATTATTCACCATAGACACTTGGCTCACATTCCTTCTTAAAACATTGATGCCCAGCACCTCTTTGGGTTACTAAATGCCTTGTAGTTAGGTTGCTCTTGATAGTGGACTTTCAGCTGATGATCCCGGATTAGTTAATCCAAGTCACCAAGTGTTGATGCACTCCAAAGAGCTTACTAATCCAAGCAGATCCTAGTACAAAGACACCACAGGCATATATTTTAAAGTTCAAGCTATTGGTGTCCAGCTTTGTTTCTTTTTGTTTCCTTTTTTTTTGTGCCACTTTTTGGCTATCTCTTTTCTTTCTTTCTTTTTGTTTTTCTTTCCAACCAAGGATATTTATTTAATTGAGATTCATAGATAGTAGGCCACTTTATATTTAGAAGGAGACACTCTAGTTCTTTTATTCACTAAAAGTGAGCTATTATATAGTCATACACACATACCACCACTTACTTTAATCATACTTCTATCTAACAGAGAACTATCTCACTTCACCTTCAAACATTTCTTTTATTGAATTGAAAATGCAGGGGACAAAGCATGCTTTTTGTTAAGTGAAAGTAAACACACAAGCACATACTTAAACTAGCATACTTATTTCAACTAGAACACTCAAGATGCAAAATGACTGAACTAACAGTTACTGTTGCAATGGTAACACTCAAACTTCCAAATTAGAACAGTTAAATGCTGATAAAATTAAGTGACAATACAACCTCTTGGTGGCTTCTTCTTCTTACTCTCAGCTGATGGTGTGTAACCCTTCCAAGAGAGTGATTGAATTCCTATAAAGTTCATGGAAGTTGCTTGTTTCTCAAGCCCTTAGGTAACTTGTTAGTGTGCAGAATTTTCTTGTAGGCTTTTGAACTTACTTTGGTGTGTGAACACCAAACTTAGTTCCTTGCCACCTTCCTCATGCATCAAAATAACTATATGTGAAATCCTCCTATCTTTGTTAAAGACAATAAAAACTAGAAAAACTAAAAAGTAAACAATTGGTTAATTAGTTTATCTGATTACTCGGAGCTAGCATCCATGTATGCAGAAGGTGAGAATGTGCTTTTAAATGAGAATTTGGTGAAACACCAAACTTAGAATCTTTCATTCTCTCTTAATTTATTTTGGTGTGCAACACCAAACTTAACTCCTTGCAATATAGATAAGTCTAATTAACCCTTTTATTGAAATAGCTATGAAAAGTGAACTACCTCAGGTTGGGTTGCCTCCCAACAAGCGCTTCTTTATTGTCATTAGCTTGACATCAATCCACTTAGATCATGGGGGTTGAAGATCATAGTGCCTCAGCTTTTCTCCTCTTACTGTGAACTTCCTTCCGGTCTTCTTTTTGATGATCTCTAGGTGTTCAAGTGAAAGGACCCGGTTTACAGTGTAGTATTCGGATGATTGTAGGGACACCTTCATTGGTTGGGTGTTTAACACTACTTTATCCCCTGGTGAAAAGCCTTCAGTAGGGATCTTCTTGTTTCTCCACCCTCTTGGCCTCTTCTTCTTTTCTTTCTCAAAAGATACTCCCTGCCTTGGTGGTTCCTTATCTGAGATGTTGAATTTCTCATATGGAAGTTTTGGATCTAGTTCCTCCTTGATTTCTTTGGTCTGTTGCACCATCTCTACTTCTTTCAAGCATGGATTTGGAAGTCTTTGAGCTAACTCATTGACTACCTCCTTCAAACTTTGATCTCTGGCCTTATCCTCCGTACACTCTTCTCCTTGAGTGGGCTCATGTGGGGTTTTAAACACATGGAATGCTAGGTGCTCATCATGCACTCTCAGCAACAATTCCCCTTTTTCAACATCTATCAGTGCTCTGCCCGTAGCAAGAAAAGGCCTCCCTAGGATGATGGGGGTGTTAGGGTCCTCCTCCATATCCAGAATGACAAAATCAGCTGGGAGAAGAAATTTTCCCACTTTTACCAGCACATTCTCTACAACTTCAACTGCTTGCTGGATGGATTTGTCAGCCATTTGAAGGAGTATTCGTGTGGATTTCAGCTCACAAATTCGAAGTTTCCTCATTAGAGACAAAGGCATCAAGTTTATGCTTGCACCAAGGTCACAGAATGACTTTTCAATTGTTATGTCTCCTATAGTGCAAGGTATATAAAAACTCCCAGGATCATCTTTCTTCTCTGGTAACTCTCTTTGGAGAATAGCACTACATTCCTTTGTCATCTCAACAATTTGTCCTTCTTTTAGGGACTTTTTCTTTGTCAGCACTTCCTTCATAAATTTGGCATACACTGGCATCTGTTCAAGTGCTTCTAAGAAAGGAATATTGATGCTGAGGGTCTTGAATATGTCCAGGAACTTTGAGTATTGCTTATCCTCATTCTCTTTTTTGAACCTCTGAGGGTATGGAAGTTTGGGGATATGTGGCTTCACCCTTTCCTTCTTCTCTTGTAGTTGTGTTTAAAGAATGTCCTTATCTCTCTTTGAGCTTTTTGTATTCTTGATTTTCTGATCCTCTTCACTTCTCTCTTCTGTCTCTTCTTGTGGAACTTCTCTGTTGTGTTCTTCCTGATTGATGGCTTTCTTCTCACTTTCCACTATGATTGCTTTACACTCCTCCCACTTTGTAGCTTTTCCTTTGTCCCTTGGGTGGTCTTGAGTGGCACTTGGGGATGCATCTGTAATTCGTTTAGCCATTTGTTCCATATGCCTCTCGAGATTTTTGATTGAAGCTTCTTGGTTTTTGCTTGTTGTGGCTTGATCTTTTCTTGCTGCTTCTTGATCTTGTCTTGCCATCTCTTGATTTTTCATGAGTTTCTCCATCATTGTCTCTTGGTGCTTCATCATCTTTTTTATCAATGTCTCCAAGTTGGAGATCCTTTGAGTGTCTTGTGATGTTTGTGGCTGGTTGTGGGGTGTTGAAGGTTGATGGTGGGTGTTTTGGTTAGTGGTTTGGTTATTGGGTGGACAGTAGCTAGAATTTGAGTGGTTGTTTTGGGGTTTTCTATATGGATTGGGGTTAGTGTTTTGCTGGTTGTGATTTTGGTTGTTTCTTGAGTTATTTTGGTTTGAATTTCGTTGCCATGGTTGCTGGTTTTGAGTGTGGTTATCTCCCCATCTTATGTTTGGATGGTTCTTCCAGGATAGATTGTAAATGTCACCATAGACTTCATTTTGGCCGGAGCTTTGGTTATGCACATATTGAGGTTGTTCCTGCTGCTGATCTTCTTGGTTTTCTTCATTTTGCCCCCATTTGGTTGATGGTTGGCTTGTATTCACTGCTGCAACTTGCAGGCTATCAATCTTTTTAGCCATCTGCTCAAATTGTTGTTGAATCTGCTCCTGCATTATCTTGTTTTGAGCCAGGATTGAATCCACTCCTTCTAGCTCCATTACTCCTCTTCTTTGTGATGGTTGGCGGCTTCTTTGATGAGCAAAGAAATATTGGTTGTTAGCCACCATGTCAATGAGTTCTTGAGCCTCCTCTACAGTTTTCATGAGTTGCAAGGAACCTCCAGCTGAATGATCCAAAGCTTCCTGGGATTTCAATGTTAAGCCTTCATAGAAGTTTTGTAGCTTCTCCCATTCATTAAACATGGCAGGGGGGCATTTTCTGACTAGAGCCTTGTACCTCTCCCATGCCTCATAGATGGGTTCAGCCTCCATTTGTGTAAATGTTTGTACCTCAGCCTTCAACTTTATAACCCTCTGAGGTGGGTAAAACTTGGCGAGGAACTTGGTTACCAAATCATCCCAGTTGTTGATGCTGTCCCTTGGAAAGGATTCCAACCATTGAGTGGCCTTGTCCCTGAGAGAGAATGGGAATAGCATCAGTTTGTAACTGTCAGGAGGCACACCATTAGTTTTGACAGTGTTACATATCCTCAAGAAGGTGGATAAGTGCTGGTTTGGATCTTCCAAGGGGCCTCCTCCATAAGAACGTTGTTCTGCACCAAGGTGATGAGTTGGGGTTTCAATTCAAAGTTATTTGCATCGACATTTGGGGTAAGGATGCTACTCCCACAATGCCTTGGATTAGCAAATGTATATGAAGCCAAGACTCTCCTCTGGGGTTGACCATTGTTGTTGGCCATTCTCACTGGTGGATTTGTTGGATTTGTTGAGTGTTCCTCCAATTCATGATATTCTTCATCTGATTCTTCCTCTCCAGCAACATTTTTTTCTCTTGCTTCTCTTCTTAGCCTTTGGAGGATTCTTTCGTCAGTTTCATGAAAGGTAGGGATCTCTCTTCTTGTATCTGACATACAAGCAAAACACAAGAATCATATAATATCAGAAAAGCAATAACACTTTAATCCATGGCTGAAGTGAAATATTAGTTAGCTTAGGCAAAAATTCAAACAGTTAGCGTGTTAGTCAAAAGTTAAAGAAACAGAAAAGAAAAATTGCTTGATCTAGATCTCCACTTCACTTAATCATTGTCAATCTATTTCAATCCCCGGCAACGGCGCCAAAAACTTGATGAGGATATTCTGGTGGAAAAATGAATTTCTCCCAAAACACACAAATCTAACCGGCAAGTGCACCGGGTCGCATCAAGTAATAAAAACTCACGGGAGTGAGGTCGATCCCACAGGGATTGAAGGATTGAGCAATTTTAGTTTAGTGGTTGATTTAGTCAAGCGAATCAAGATTTGGTTGATTGATTGGTGATTTGCAGAATTTAAATGGCATTGAAAGTAAAGAGAACAAGAAATAAATTGCTGAATCTTAAAGAACAAGAAATTAAATGGCAGAAACTTAAAGAGCAAGAAATGTAAATTGCAAGAATCTTAAATGACAAGAAACGTAAATGGCTTGAAATGTAAAGGGGATTGGGACTTGGATTTGCAGGAATTAAACAAAGAGAAATTAATTTGCATCAAACAGAAGATTAAATGGGAATTGGGGTTGAATCGGATTCAAACAGACAAGTAAAATGAACAAATAAAGCAAGAAACAGAGAATTGAAATGGTAAAATGAGATCTCAGGACCCAGAGACTAGAAAACCAAGTCTAGATCTCAATGCCTTCCTAGATCCAACAAGAACAATAGCAAGGGAATTGTAAATTGCAAAGAGAGTAGATGAGAAGCAAGTAACCGAAATGGAAATTCAATAGCAGTGAAAAATAAACAAGATCCAAGGTGAGATTGAAACAGAATTTCTTCAATTCTTCAACCCAAGATCCAAGACAAGTGTAATTGAAATTGAAAGCAATTAAACTAAGAAATTCAAGATCACTCAAGCTCCTAAACCGAAAAGAAAGCTTTCTAAAAACTAAAAAGGGAAGCTCCCCGAATAACTTGAATTCTATCCTATTTATACACTTTCTTCCAATGATCTTCAATCCTTGAGTTGGGCCTTTGCTCTTGGTGGAATTGGGTTGAAAGAGGCCTTGGTTGATTGCTCTTGGAGTTTGGAGAGGAACCCAAGTGAACCAATTGAACCGGATTGGATTTTTGTAAAGTTGGAGTAAAAGTTTGAGTCAAAGTTAGGGGTCTAACTTTGAGGCTAACTTTTCATATCAGCAAACCCAATTTACTGATGCCAACGTTGGTGCCAAAGTTAGGGGTCTAACTTGAGCGCCAACGTTGGCCCTTCCTTATGCACAAATGGCGCCAACGTTAGCCTCCAAGTTAGGGGGCTAACGTTGGCGCAAACGTTGGCTAGCCCTGGAGTATATTTTTCATGCCAACGTTAGCCTCCAAGTTAGGGGGCTAACGTTGGCGCAAACGTGAAGCACCCTGGGAGAAATTTTCATGCCAACGTTAGCCTCCAAGTTAGGGGGCTAACGTTGGCGCAAACGTGGGCAGCCCTGGGTGAAATTTTTCATGCCAACGTTAGCCTCCAAGTTAGGGGGCTAACGTTGGCACAAACGTTGAGCAGCCCAGGAGTGTTTTTCAACTTCCCACGTTAGCCTCCAAGTTAGGGGGCTAACTTCGAGGCTAACTTTTCACCCAAAAGTTTGTGCTAAAGTTTGAGGGCTAACTTTAAGTCCAACTTTTTGCTTCTTGGTTCAATTTCACTTGTTCCATTGTCCTCTCTTTACTCCTAGCCATTCTTTCTTGCTTCAACCCTTTTCCAAGCTTTCTTCACCTATCATAAATCAACCAAACACATCAAAGCTATGCTCAAAATCATGAAATGTTCATTCTATCCTAATATGCACCAATTATGGCATCAAACCTCATGAAATTGCATTAATTTATCTATGGTTGATTCAATCAAAGGAAGCATGAAAATCTACCTAAATTAGCTTGCTTAAGCCTCAAGAAAGTGCATAATTCAATTGAAAACAAAAGAAAGAGACTAGTAAAACTAGGCTAAGATGACTTGTCATCACAACACCAAACTTAAAGCTTGCTTGTCCCCAAGCAAGAAAAGATTTATTAAGAAGAAAGAATGAAATGGAAGAGGATGTTCATGCTAGTAGAATATTATTGGTAGTTCATGGGGTTTTGTGTGGATATGCAAACACTCACTTCTTATTGACTCTTAGGCCTAGAAAGTCTCCTTCAAGCCTCAAGTAACATACTGCTATGACCTCTCATTATTCCTTTATCCTTGGCTATTACTTTTTTTTTTCAAAAGCTTTATTTGAGTGTCATGTGTAGCAAGTTCATTTTCTTTTCTGTATTCTTGACACATTATTCACCATAGACACTTGGCTCACATTCCTTCTTAAAACATTGATGCCCAGCACCTCTTTGGGTTACTAAATGCCTTGTAGTTAGGTTGCTCTTGATAGTGGACTTTCAGCTGATGATCCCGGATTAGTTAATCCAAGTCACCAAGTGTTGATGCACTCCAAAGAGCTTACTAATCCAAGCAGATCCTAGTACAAAGACACCACATGCATATATTTTAAAGTTCAAGCTATTGGTGTCCAGCTTTATTTCTGGACTTTATTTTATTTTTATATTTTAAATAAAAAATTTAATTTTTAAATATAAAAATTCATAAAAATAAAAAATTGTCTTTTGAAATCCTAAATTTTTTTCAAGAATATTTTTTTAGTTTTTTATTCACCGGATAGTGCTATTTTTCACAAATATAGAATAAATTGGTTTTAAAAATTTAAACTTTTAAAATTTTTGTTGATTGGATATCTCTGAAAATCTTTATTTTTCAAATTTTTGGTAAAAAGATTATTTTTAAGTTTCAAAATTTAAAAAAAAAACTTTTCATCTTTTTTCTTGTCTTCCTAATATTTCTGGACTTTATTTTATTTTTCTATTTTAAATAAAAAATTTAATTTTTAAATTTAAAAATTCAAAAAAATAAAAAATTGTCTTTGAAATCCTAAATTTTTTTCAAGAATATTTTTTTATTTTTTATTCACCGGATAGTGCTATTTTTTCACAAATATAGAATAAATTAGTTTTAAAAATTTAAACTTTTTAAATTTTTGTTGATTGGATATCTCTGAAAATCTTTATTTTTCAAATTTTGGTAAAAAGATTATTTTTTAAGTTTCAAAATTTAAAAATAAAAACTTTTCATCTTTTTTCTTGTCTTCCTAATATTTCTGACTTTATTTTATTTTTCTATTTTAAATAAAAAATTAATTTTAAATTTAAAAATTCAAAAAAATAAAAATTGTCTTTTGAAATCCTAAATTTTTTTCAAGAATATTTTTTATTTTTTTATTCACCGGATAGTGCTATTTTTTCCAAATATAGAATAAATTAGTTTTAAAAATTTAAACTTTTTAAATTTTTGTTGATTGGATATCTCTGAAAATCTTTATTTTTCAAATTTTTGGTAAAAAGATTATTTTTAAGTTTTAAAATTTAAAAATAAAAACTTTTCATCTATTTTTCTTGTCTTCCTAATATTTCTAGCTTTATTTTATTTTTCTATTTTAAATAAAAAATTTAATTTTTAAATTTAAAAATTCAAAAAATAAAAAATTGTCTTTTGAAATCCTAAATTTTTTTCAAGAATATTTTTTTTTTTTTATTCACCGGATAGTGCTATTTTTTCCAAATATAGAATAAATTAGTTTTAAAAATTTAAACTTTTTAAATTTTTGTTGATTGGATATCTCTAAAATCTTTATTTTTCAAATTTTTGGTAAAAAGATTATTTTTTAAGTTTCAAAATTTAAAATAAAAACTTTTCATCTATTTTTCTTGTCTTCCTAATATTTCTGGACTTTATTTTATTTTTCTATTTTAAATAAAAATTTAATTTTTAAATTTAAAATTCAAAAAAATAAAAAATTGTCTTTTGAAATCCTAAATTTTTTTCAAGAATATTTTTTATTTTTTATTCACCGGATAGTGCTATTTTTCTCAAATATAGAATAAATTAGTTTTAAAAATTTAAACTTTTAAATTTTTGTTGATTGGATATCTCTGAAAATCTTTATTTTTCAAATTTTTGGTAAAAAGATTATTTTTAAGTTTCAAAATTTAAAAAAAAAACTTTTCATCTTTTTTCTTGTCTTCCTAATATTTCTGGACTTTATTTTATTTTTCTATTTTAAATAAAAAATTTAATTTTTAAATTTAAAAATTCAAAAAAATAAAAAATTGTCTTTTGAAATCCTAAATTTTTTTCAAGAATATTTTTTTATTTTTTATTCACCGGATAGTGCTATTTTTTCCAAATATAGAATAAATTAGTTTTAAAAATTTAAACTTTTTAAATTTTTGTTGATTGGATATCTCTGAAAATCTTTATTTTTCAAATTTTGGTAAAAAGATTATTTTTTAAGTTTCAAAATTTAAAAATAAAAACTTTTCATCTATTTTTCTTGTCTTCCTAATATTTCTGGACTTTATTTTATTTTCTATTTTAAATAAAAAATTAATTTTAAATTTAAAAATTCAAAAAAATAAAAAATTGTCTTTTGAAATCCTAAATTTTTTTCAAGAATATTTTTTATTTTTTATTCACCGGATAGTGCTATTTTTCTCAAATATAGAATAAATTAGTTTTAAAAATTTAAACTTTTTAAATTTTTGTTGATTGGATATCTCTGAAAATCTTTATTTTTCAAATTTTTGGTAAAAAGATTATTTTTTAAGTTTCAAAATTTAAAAATAAAAACTTTTCATCTTTTTTCTTGTCTTCCTAATATTTCTGGACTTTATTTTATTTTTCTATTTTAAATAAAAAATTTAATTTTTAAATTTAAAAATTCAAAAAATAAAAAATTGTCTTTTGAAATCCTAAATTTTTTTAGAATATTTTTTATTTTTTTATTCACCGGATAGTGCTATTTTTTCCAAATATAGAATAAATTAGTTTTAAAAATTTAAACTGTTTAAATTTTTGTTGATTGGATATCTCTGAAAATCTTTATTTTCAAATTTTTGGTAAAAAGATTATTTTTTAAGTTTCAAAATTTAAAATAAAAACTTTTCATCTTTTTTCTTGTCTTCCTAATATTTCAGACTTTATTTTATTTTTCTATTTTAAATAAAAAATTTAATTTTTAAATTTAAAAATTCAAAAAATAAAAAATTGTCTTTTGAAATCCTAAATTTTTTTCAAGAATATTTTTTATTTTTTATTCACCGGATAGTGCTATTTTTTCTCAAATATAGAATAAATTAGTTTTAAAAATTTAAACTTTTTAAATTTTTGTTGATTGGATATCTCTGAAAATCTTTATTTTTCAAATTTTTGGTAAAAAGATTATTTTTTAAGTTTCAAAATTTAAAATAAAAACTTTTCATCTTTTTTCTTGTCTTCCTAATATTTCTGGACTTTATTTTATTTTTCTATTTTAAATAAAAAATTTAATTTTTAAATTTAAAAATTCAAAAAAATAAAAAATTGTCTTTTGAAATCCTAAATTTTTTTCAAGAATATTTTTTATTTTTTATTCACCGGATAGTGCTATTTTTTCAAATATAAATAAATTAGTTTTAAAAATTTAAACTTTTAAATTTTTGTTGATTGGATATCTCTGAAAATCTTTATTTTCAAATTTTTGGTAAAAAGATTATTTTTAAGTTTCAAAATTTAAAAATAAAAACTTTTCATCTATTTTTCTTGTCTTCCTAATATTTCAGACTTTATTTTATTTTTCTATTTTAAATAAAAAATTTAATTTTTAAATTTAAAAATTCAAAAAATAAAAAATTGTCTTTTGAAATCCTAAATTTTTTTCAAGAATATTTTTTATTTTTTTATTCACCGGATAGTGCTATTTTTTCCAAATATAGAATAAATTAGTTTTAAAAATTTAAACTTTTTAAATTTTTGTTGATTGGATATCTCTGAAAATCTTTATTTTTCAAATTTTTGGTAAAAAGATTATTTTTTAAGTTTCAAAATTTAAAAATAAAAACTTTTCATCTATTTTTCTTGTCTTCCTAATATTTCTGGACTTTATTTTATTTTTCTATTTTAAATAAAAAATTTAATTTTTAAATTTAAAAATTCAAAAAATAAAAAATTGTCTTTTGAAATCCTAAATTTTTTTCAAGAATATTTTTTATTTTTTATTCACCGGATAGTGCTATTTTTTCCAAATATAGAATAAATTAGTTTTAAAAATTTAAACTGTTTAAATTTTTGTTGATTGGATATCTCTGAAAATCTTTATTTTTCAAATTTTTGGTAAAAAGATTATTTTTTAAGTTTCAAAATTTAAAAATAAAAACTTTTCATCTATTTTTCTTGTCTTCCTAATATTTCACGGCTTTATTTTATTTTTCTATTTTAAATAAAAAATTTAATTTTTAAATTTAAAAATTCAAAAAATAAAAAATTGTCTTTTGAAATCCTAAATTTTTTTCAAGAATATTTTTTATTTTTTATTCACCGGATAGTGCTATTTTTTCTCAAATATAGAATAAATTAGTTTTAAAAATTTAAACTTTTTAAATTTTTGTTGATTGGATATCTCTGAAAATCTTTATTTTTCAAATTTTTGGTAAAAAGATTATTTTTTAAGTTTCAAAATTTAAAAATAAAAACTTTTCATCTATTTTTCTTGTCTTCCTAATATTTCTGACTTTATTTTATTTTTCTATTTTAAATAAAAAATTTAATTTTAAATTTAAAAATTCAAAAAAATAAAAAATTGTCTTTTGAAATCCTAAATTTTTTTCAAGAATATTTTTTATTTTTTATTCACCGGATAGTGCTATTTTTTCAAATATATAATAAATTAGTTTTAAAAATTTAAACTGTTTAAATTTTTGTTGATTGGATATCTCTGAAAATCTTTATTTTCAAATTTTGGTAAAAAGATTATTTTTTAAGTTTCAAAATTTAAAAATAAAAACTTTTCATCTATTTTTCTTGTCTTCCTAATATTTCGGCTTTATTTTATTTTTCTATTTTAAATAAAAAATTTAATTTTTAAATTTAAAAATTCAAAAAAATAAAAAATTGTCTTTTGAAATCCTAAATTTTTTTCAAGAATATTTTTTATTTTTTATTCACCGGATAGTGCTATTTTTTCTCAAATATAGAATAAATTAGTTTTAAAAATTTAAACTTTTTAAATTTTTGTTGATTGGATATCTCTGAAAATCTTTATTTTTCAAATTTTTGGTAAAAAGATTATTTTTTAAGTTTCAAAATTTAAAAATAAAAACTTTTCATCTATTTTTCTTGTCTTCCTAATATTTCTGACTTTATTTTATTTTTCTATTTTAAATAAAAAATTTAATTTTTAAATTTAAAAATTCAAAAAATAAAAAATTGTCTTTTGAAATCCTAAATTTTTTTCAAGAATATTTTTTATTTTTTATTCACCGGATAGTGCTATTTTTTTCAAATATATAATAAATTAGTTTTAAAAATTTAAACTTTTTAAATTTTTGTTGATTGGATATCTCTGAAAATCTTTATTTCTCAAATTTTGGTAAAAAGATTATTTTTTAAGTTTCAAAATTTAAAATAAAAACTTTTCATCTATTTTTCTTGTCTTCCTAATATTTCGGCTTTATTTTATTTTTCTATTTTAAATAAAAAATTTAATTTTTAAATTTAAAAATTCAAAAAAATAAAAAATTGTCTTTTGAAATCCTAAATTTTTTTCAAGAATATTTTTTATTTTTTATTCACCGGATAGTGCTATTTTTCTCAAATATAGAATAAATTAGTTTTAAAAATTTAAACTTTTTAAATTTTTGTTGATTGGATATCTCTGTAAATCTTTATTTTTCAAATTTTTGGTAAAAAGATTATTTTTTAAGTTTTAAAATTTAAAAATAAAAACTTTTCATCTATTTTTCTTGTCTTCCTAATATTTCGACTTTATTTTATTTTTCTATTTTAAATAAAAAATTTAATTTTTAAATTTAAAAATTCAAAAAATAAAAAATTGTCTTTTGAAATCCTAAATTTTTTTAGAATATTTTTTATTTTTTTATTCACCGGATAGTGCTATTTTTTCAAATATAAATAAATTAGTTTTAAAAATTAAACTTTTTAAATTTTTGTTGATTGGATATCTCTGAAAATCTTTATTTTCAAATTTTGGTAAAAAGATTATTTTTTAAGTTTCAAAATTTAAAATAAAAACTTTTCATCTTTTTTCTTGTCTTCCTAATATTTCACGGCTTTATTTTATTTTTCTATTTTAAATAAAAAATTAATTTTTAAATTTAAAAATTCAAAAAAATAAAAAATTGTCTTTTGAAATCCTAAATTTTTTCAAGAATATTTTTTATTTTTTATTCACCGGATAGTGCTATTTTTTCTCAAATATAGAATAAATTAGTTTTAAAAATTTAAACTTTTTAAATTTTTGTTGATTGGATATCTCTGTAAATCTTTATTTTTCAAATTTTTGGTAAAAAGATTATTTTTAAGTTTAAAATTTAAAAATAAAAACTTTTCATCTATTTTTCTTGTCTTCCTAATATTTCTGACTTTATTTTATTTTTCTATTTTAAATAAAAAATTTAATTTTTAAATTTAAAAATTCAAAAAAATAAAAAATTGTCTTTTGAAATCCTAAATTTTTTTCAAGAATATTTTTTTATTTTTTATTCACCGGATAGTGCTATTTTTTCCAAATATATAATAAATTAGTTTTAAAAATTTAAACTTTTTAAATTTTTGTTGATTGGATATCTCTGAAAATCTTTATTTCTCAAAGTTTTGGTAAAAAGATTATTTTTTAAGTTTCAAAATTTAAAATAAAAACTTTTCATCTTTTTTCTTGTCTTCCTAATATTTCAGGCTTTATTTTATTTTTCTATTTTAAATAAAAAATTTAATTTTTAATTTAAAAATTCAAAAAAATAAAAAATTGTCTTTTGAAATCCTAAATTTTTTCAAGAATATTTTTTTATTTTTTATTCACCGGATAGTGCTATTTTTCTCAAATATGAATAAATTAGTTTTAAAAATTTAAACTTTTTAAATTTTTGTTGATTGGATATCTCTGAAAATCTTTATTTTTCAAATTTTTGGTAAAAAGATTATTTTTTAAGTTTTAAAATTTAAAAATAAAAACTTTTCATCTATTTTTCTTGTCTTCCTAATATGTCTCGACTTTATTTTATGTTTCTATTTTAAATAAAAAATTTAATTTTTAAATTTAAAAATTCAAAAAAATAAAAAATTGTCTTTTGAAATCCTAAATTTTTTTCAAGAATATTTTTTATTTTTTATTCACCGGATAGTGCTATTTTTTTCAAATATATAATAAATTAGTTTTAAAAATTTAAACTTTTTAAATTTTTGTTGATTGGATATCTTTGAAAATCTTTATTTCTCAAAGTTTTGGTAAAAAGATTATTTTTTAAGTTTCAAAATTTAAAATAAAAACTTTTCATCTTTTTTCTTGTCTTCCTAATATTTCACGGCTTTATTTTATTTTTCTATTTTAAATAAAAAATTTAATTTTTAAATTTAAAAATTCAAAAAATAAAAAATTGTCTTTTGAAATCCTAAATTTTTTTAAAGAATATTTTTTATTTTTTATTCATCGGATAGTGCTATTTTTTTCAAATATATAATAAATTAGTTTTAAAAATTTAAACTTTTTATTTTTGTTGATTGGATATCTCTGAAAATCTTTATTTTTCAAAGTTTTGGTAAAAAGATTTTTTTTAAGTTTCAAAATTTAAAAATAAAACTTTTCATCTTTTTTCTTGTATTCCTAATATTTCACGGCTTTATTTTATTTTTCTATTTTAAATAAAAAATTTAATTTTTAAATTTAAAAATTCAAAAAATAAAAAATTGTCTTTTGAAATCCTAAATTTTTTTCAAGAATATTTTTTATTTTTTTATTCACCGGATAGTGCTATTTTTTCTCAAATATAGAATAAATTAGTTTTAAAAATTTAAACTTTTTAAATTTTTGTTGATTGGATATCTCTGTAAATCTTTATTTTTCAAATTTTTGGTAAAAAGATTACTTTTTAAGTTTTAAAATTTAAAAATAAAAACTTTTCATCTATTTTTCTTGTCTTCCTAATATTTCTCGACTTTATTTTAGTTTTCTATTTTAAATAAAAAGTTTAATTTTTAAATTTAAAAATTCAAAAAAAAAAAATTGTCTTTTGAAATCCTAAATTTTTTTCAACAATATTTTTTATTTTTTTATTCACCTGATAGTGCTATTTTTTCTCAAATATAGAATAAATTAGTTTTAAAAATTTAAACTTTTTAAATTTTTGTTGATTGGATATCTCTGAAAATCTTTATTTCTCAAAGTTTTGGTAAAAAAATTATTTTTTAAGTTTCAAAATTTAAAAATAAAAACTTTTCATCTTTTTTTCTTGTCTTCCTAATATTTCAGGCTTTATTTTATTTTTCTGTATTAAATAAAAAATTTAATTTTTGAATTTAAAAATTCAAAAACATAAAAAATTATCTTTTGAAATCCTAAATTTTTTCAAGAATATTTTTTTATTTTTTTATTCACCAGATACTGCTATTTTTTCTCAAATATAGAATAAATTAGTTTTAAAAATTTAAATTTTTTAATTTTTGTTGATTAGATATCTCTGTAAATCTTTATTTTTCAAATTTTTGGTAAAAAGATTACTTTTTAAGTTTTAAAATTTAAAAATAAAAACTTTTCATCTATTTTTCTTGTCTTCCTAATATATCTGGACTTTATTTTATTTTTCTATTTTAAATAAAAAATTTAATTTTTAAGTTTAAAAATTCAAAAAAATAAAAAATTGTCTTTTGAAATCCTAAATTTTTTTCAAGAATATTTTTTAATATTTTTATTCATCAGAAAGTGCTATTTTTTTCAAATATATAATAAATTAGTCTTAAAAATTTTAACTTTTTAAATTTTTGTTGATTGGATATCTCTGAAAATCTTTATTTCTCAAAGTTTTGGTAAAAAGATTATTTTTTAAGTTTCAAAATTTAAAAATAAAAACTTTTCATCTTTTTTTCTTGTCTTCCTAATATTTCACAGCTTTATTTATTTTTCTATTTTAAATAAAAAATTTAATTTTTGAATTTAAAAATTCAAAAAAATAAAAAATTGTCTTTTGAAATCCTAAATTTTTTCAAGAATATTTTTTTATTTTTTTATTCACCGGATAGTGCTATTTTTTCTCAAATATAGAATAAATTATTTTTAAAAATTTAAACTGTTTAAATTTTTGTTGATTGGATATCTCTGAAAATCTTTATTTTTCAAATTTTTGGTAAAAAGATTATTTTTTAAGTTTAAAATTTAAAAATAAAAACTTTTCATCTATTTTTCTTGTCTTCCTAATATTTCTCGACTTTATTTTATTTTTCTATTTTAAATAAAAAATTTAATTTTTAAATTTAAAAATTCAAAAAAATAAAAAATTGCTTTTTAAATCCTAAATTTTTTTCAACAATATTTTTTTATTTTTTTATTCCCCGGATAGTGCTATTTTTTCTCAAATATAGAATAAATTAGTTTTAAAAATTTAAACTTTTTAAATTTTTGTTGATTGGATATCTCTGAAAATCTTTATTTCTCAAAGTTTTGGTAAAAAATTATTTTTTAAGTTTCAAAATTTAAAAATAAAAACTTTTCATCTTTTTTCTTGTCTTCCTAATATTTCACGGCTTTATTTTATTTTTCTGTATTAAATAAAAAATTTAATTTTTGAATTTAAAAATTCAAAAAAATAAAAAATTGTCTTTTGAAATCCTAAATTTTTTCAAGAATATTTTTTTATTTTTTATTCACCAGATAATGCTATTTTTTCTCAAATATAGAATAAATTAGTTTTAAAAATTTAAACTGTTTAAATTTTTTTGATTGGATATCTCTGAAAATCTTTATTTTTCAAATTTTTGGTAAAAAGATTATTTTTTAAGTTTTAAAATTTAAAAATAAAAACTTTTCATCTATTTTTCTGTCTTCCTAATATTTCTCGACTTTATTTTAGTTTTCTATTTTAAATAAAAAGTTTAATTTTAAATTTAAAAATTCAAAGAAAAAAAAATTGTCTTTTGAAATCCTAAATTTTTTTCAACAATATTTTTTTATTTTTTTATTCACCTGATAGTGCTATTTTTTTCTCAAATAGAGAATAAATTAGTTTTAAAAATTTAAACTTTTTAAATTTTTGTTGATTGGATATCTCTGAAAATCTTTATTTCTCAAAGTTTTGGTAAAAAAATTATTTTTTAAGTTTCAAAATTTAAAAATAAAAACTTTTCATCTTTTTTTCTTGTCTTCCTAATATTTCACGGCTTTATTTTATTTTTCTGTATTAAATAAAAAATTTAATTTTTGAATTTAAAAATTAAAAAAATAAAAAATTGTCTTTTGAAATCCTAAATTTTTTCAAGAATATTTTTTATTTTTTTATTCACCGGATAGTGCTATTTTTTCTCAAATATAGAATAAATTAGTTTTAAAAATTTAAACTTTTTATATTTTTGTTCATTGGATATCTCTGTAAATCTTTATTTTTCAAATTTTTGGTAAAAAGATTACTTTTTAAGTTTTAAAATTTAAAAATAAAAACTTTTCATCTATTTTTCTTGTCTTCCTAATATTTCTGGACATTATTTTATTTTTCTATTTTAAATAAAAAATTTAATTTTTAAATTTAAAAATTCAAAAAAATAAAAAATTGTTTTTTAAATCCTAAATTTTTTTCAACAATATTTTTTTATTTTTTATTCACCGGATAGTGCTATTTTTTCTCAAATATAGAATAAATTAGTTTTAAAAATTTAAACTTTTTAAATTTTTGTTGATTGGATATCTTTGAAAATCTTTATTTTTCAAATTTTTGGTAAAAAGATTACTTTTTAAGTTTCAAAATTTAAAATAAAAACTTTTCATCTCTTTTTCTTTTCTTCCTAATATTTCACGGCTTTATTTTATTTTTCTATTTTAAATAAAAAATTTAATTTTTAAATTTAAAAATTCAAAAAATAAGAAATTGTCTTTTGAAATCCTAAATTTTTTTCAAGAATATTTTTTAATTTTTTTATTCATCGGATAGTGCTATTTTTTTCAAATATATAATAAATTAGTTTTAAAAATTTAAACTTTTTAAATTTTTGTTGATTGGATATCTCTGTAAATCTTTATTTTTAAATTTTTGGTAAAAAGATTACTTTTTAAGTTTTAAAATTTAAAAATAAAAACTTTTCATCTATTTTTCTTGTCTTCCTAATATTTCTGGACTTTATTTTATTTTTCTATTTTAAATAAAAAATTTAATTTTTAAGTTTAAAAATTCAAAAAAATAAAAAATTGTCTTTTGAAATCCTAAATTTTTTTCAACAATATTTTTTTATTTTTTTATTCACCGGATAGTGCTATTTTTTCTCAAATATAGAATAAATTAGTTTTAAAAATTTAAACTTTTTAAATTTTTATTAATTGGATATCTCTAAAAATCTTTATTTCTCAAAGTTTTGGTAAAAAAATTATTTTTTAAGTTTCAAAATTTAAAAATAAAAACTTTTCATCTTTTTTTCTTGTCTTCCTTATATTTCATGGCTTTATTTTATTTTTCTGTTTTAAATAAAAAATTTAATTTTTGAATTTAAAAATTCAAAAAAATAAAAAATTGTCTTTTGAAATCCTAAATTTTTTCAAGAATATTTTTTTATTTTTTATTCACCGGATAGTGCTATTTTTTCTCAAATATAGAATAAATTAGTTTTAAAAATTTAAACTTTTTAAATTTTTGTTGATTGGATTTCTCTGTAAATCTTTATTTTTCAAATTTTTGGTAAAAAGATTACTTTTTAAGTTTAAAATTTAAAAATAAAAACTTTTCATCTATTTTTCTTGTCTTCCTAATATTTCTGGACTTTATTTTATTTTTCTATTTTAAATAAAAAATTTAATTTTTAAATTTAAAAATTCAACAAAATAAAAAATTGTCTTTTGAAATCCTAAATTTTTTTAGAATATTTTTTAATTTTTTTATTCATCGGATAGTGCTATTTTTTCTCAAATATAGAATAAATTAGTTTTAAAAATTTAAACTTTTTAATTTTTTGTTGATTGGATATCTCTGAAAATCTTTATTTCTCAAAGTTTTGGTAAAAAAATTATTTTTTAAGTTTTAAAATTTAAAAATAAAAACTTTTCATCTATTTTTCTTGTCTTCCTAATATTTCTAGACTTTATTTTTTATGACAAGTCATCTTAGCCTAGTTTTACTAGTCTTTTTCTTTGTTTTCATTTAGTTTTATGCACTTTCTTAAGCCATAAGTAAGCCAATTGGGTTGAAATTCATGTTATCTTTGACTCAATCAATCATGTATAAAATGATGCATTTTCATGAGATTTTGTGCTATAGTTGTCATATATTATGGAAGAGAAACAATCTCATGATTTGAAGCATAGCTTTGATGTTTTTGATTGATTGATGATAGGTGAAACAAAGCGTGGAAGGAGGTTGCAAGAAGGGGCTTGGAAAGAGAGATTTACGTTTGAGCCAACGTTTGAGGAAAACGTCAACTCAAACGTGAAAAGAAGATGAAGAATGCCCTGGAAGAAGCCAACGTTTGCGCCAACATTTGACTCTAACATTAGGCCAAACGTTGGATGAAAACAAGCCCCTGGGAGAAGCAACGCCTGCGCCAACGTTTGCCTCAAACGTGAGGTCAAACGTTGGCTGAAATCAACACCCAGGGAAGCCTCAACGTTTGCGCCAACGTTTTCCTCAAACGTTGAGGCAAACGTTGGCTAAGAAAAGAAGCAGGGGAAGGTAACGTTTGCGCCAACGTTTGCCTCAAACGTGAGGTCAAACGTTGGCGCCAAAAAGAAGGAAATTGGAGCTCCTGGCACGGCAACGTTTGAGCCAACGTTTGCCTCAAACGTGAGGTCAAACATTGGCTACATTTTGGCAAGGAAGAGCATGGCAAAGCACCCCTGATTGATGGTTTAGATGAGCCACGTTTGCGCCAACGTTTACCTCAAACGTTAGGCCAAACGTTGGCCAAAAAGGGAGCTTGGGAGGATCCACGTTTGAGCTCACGTTTGACCTCAAACGTTGAGCCAAACGTGGATGACAGCAAATGGGCTTGGCTGCATAATTTTCACATGGCATGTTTGAGTCAACGTTTGCCTCAAACGTTGGCTCAAACGTGAAAGCTACATGGCCCGGTTCAAGAATTGATTTCTTCCCAACACCAAGAGCAAGCAACAGAGGCCTGATTCAACCCAATTCCATCAAGGCCAAGGCCCAAATCAAGGCTTAATAATCAATTGAAGAAAGTGTATAAATAGCTTAGGATTTGAAGTTTTAGGGGAGCTTTCTTTTTAGAATTTTTTAGAATAGTTATAGAGAGCTCACTTTTACATTTTTAGTTATTGCATTCAGAATTCTGAGTCTTGAGGAAGGAGAATTGAATTCTCTTCCTCTTAGTTTTCTTGTTTTCATTTCCTGCATACTAGCTTATGTCTTGGGTGTCAAAGAATTGAGGAAATTCTGTCTCAATCTCACCTTGAGATCTCTTGTTTACTTTTTCTGCACAATTGAATTTGGAATTCTCTTTACTGCTTCATTTTCTTTCTACTGCTTGATATTTACATTTCTTGCAATTGAATTCTGAACTTTGATCTAGGAAGGCATTGAGATCTAGACTTGGTTATCTAGTCTCTTGGGTCCTGAGATCTAGAGTTTTCATTTTAATTTCTCTGTTGAATGCGTCTCCAAGTTCATTTACATTTCCAGTTGAGATCCAGTTCATTTTAATTCCTCTTCTACTTTTCTGTTTATTGAAATTTACTTTTCCTTGTCTAATTTCTGCAAATTCCACTTCCCGATTCCCTTTATAATTCAAGCCATTTACATTTCTTGCACTTTAAGATTCTGCAATTTACATTTCTTGCGTTCTAAGTTTCTGCCATTTAATTTCTCGTTCTTTAAGATTCAGCACTTTAATTTCAGTTCTCTTTAATTTCCTGCAAAATCACCCACTCCCCTTTACATTCTATGCAATTTAATTCCTGTCAACACAATTTCACACAATCAACACTTGTTTGCGTGACTAATTCAACCATTAAACTAAAATTGCTCAATCCTTCAATCCCTGTGGGATCGATCTCACTCATGTGAGTTATTATTACTTGATGCGACCCGGTACACTTGCCGGTGAGTTTTGTGTCAGATCGTTTTCCGCACATCAAGTTTTTGGCGTCGTTGCCGGGGATTGACTAGATTGATAATGATTACGTGAGGTGGTAGTTTAGATCAAGCACTTTTTCTTTAATTTTGACTAACCCACTAACTGTTTGAATTTTTGCTTAAGCTAACTAAAACTTCATTCTAGCAATAGAGTGAAGTTTCACTGGTTGTGTGTTTCTCTTGTCTTGTTTGTATGTCAGGTACAGGGAGAGCTATTCCTATTTTATCTGAAGCTAATCAGAGGACTCTCAGGAGAATAAGAAGAGCTGAAAGAGGGAAAGGTATCATTGGAGAGGAAGAATCTGAGGAAGAATATCACGAAATAGAAGGGAATCACTCAAATCTGAATGCAACAGGGGGAGTAGCTAACAATAACCTCCCTCAAAGAAGAGTCCTAGTCTCATACACATTTGCAAATCCAGGACACTGTGGGAGTAGCATTCTCACTCCCAATGTTAATGCAAACAACTTTGAGCTAAAACCATAACTCATTACACTTGTCCAGAACAATTGTTCCTATGGAGGCAGCCCATTGGAAGATCCTAATCAGCATTTATCTACCTTCTTAAGGATTTGTGACACTGTCAAATCCAATGGCGTGAATCCTGAAACTTACAAACTTCTGTTGTTCCCATTCTCATTAAGGGACAAGGCTGCACAATGGCTTGAAACTTTTCCCAAAGGAAGTATTACTAGTTGGGATGATTTGGTGACTAAATTTCTAGCCAAATTCTATCCACCCCAAAGGATCATCAGGCTAAAAACTGAGGTGCAGACATTCACTCAACTAGATGCCGAATCCTTGTACGAAGCATGGGAGAGATACAAAGCCTTAATCAGAAAATGCCCCCAGAGATGTTCAATAAATGGGATTTGCTGCAGAATTTCTATGAAGGCCTGACATTGAAATCTCAAGAGGCATTAGATCACTCTGCTGAGGTTCATTGCAACTGATGAAAACTGCTGAAGAAGCCTAGAATCTTGTGGACATGGTGGCCAACAATCAATACTTCTTTGCTCATCAAAGAACCCGCTAACCATCACAGAGAAAGGGGGTACTAGAACTGGAAGGAGTGGACTCCATTTTGGCTCAAAACAAGATGATGCAACAACAAATTCAACAACAATTTGAACAAATGGCCAAAAGGATTGACAGCCTTCAAGTAGCAGCTGTGAACACAAGCCAACCATCAACTGTATGGGTGCAGAATGAAGAAAGCCAAGAAGAGCTACAACAGGAGCAAGTGCAATACATGCATAACCAAAATTCTGGACAAAATGAAGTTTATGGTGATACCTACAACCCTTCCTGGAAGAACCACCCCAACCTTAGATGGGGAGATAACCATAATCAAGGCCAACAACCATGGCAAAGAAACACAACTCAAAACATCCCAAGGAACAACCAGCAAAACAACAACCAAAATTCATTCAGAAAATCACAAAACACTTACCCCAACTCTAACCATTATCCAACCCATAACCAATCCATCAACCAAAATACCTATCATCAACCACCCACATCTCACAACCAACCACAAGCACCCCCAGAATCTCAAAGAATCACTAACTTGGAAACCTTGATAGACAAGCTGTGGAAACATCAAGAAATGACGGCCAAAAATCAAGAAGCTTCCATCAAGAACATGGAAAGACAAATAGGCCAGCTCTCTAAACACTTTGCAACAGAGAGGCCATCAAGTTCCCTGCCAAGTGACACAATTCCAAATCCTAAGGAAGAATGTAAGGCGATACAGTTAAGAAGTGGGAGAACATTGGTGAGCAACAATGACACTACAAGGAAACAAGTGGAGAGCAGCAAAAAGCCAACAGATACAAAGGAAGCCAATGATCAAAATATGGTGCCAAACAAGAACACAGAGAACCCCAAAGGAGAAGAAGACCAGCCAATCAATACACATAAGAAAGAAGAAGAAGCGATTCAAGGACAACAGAAAAAGGAGAAGAACCTCACCCCTCCATTGCCATATCCACAGAGGTTCAACAAAGAAACCAAAGATCAACACTTCCGCAAATTCCTGGAAACTTTCAAGAAGCTGGAAATCAACATTCCCTTGGCTGAGGCATTGGAACAGATGCCCTTATATGCCAAGTTCTTGAAGGAACTCATCAACAAGAAAAGAAGCTGGCTGGAGAAGGAGACTGTACTTATCACTGAAGAATGCAGTGCACTCATCAGAAAAGGACTCCCACCCAAGTTGGAAGATCCAGGGAGTTTCTTCCTACCTTGCACCATTGGAAGTCTATTTATCAACAAGGGGATGTGTGATTTAGGAGCAAGCATAAATCTGATTCCATCCTCTTTAGTGAAAAAGCTTGGCATAGAGAAGGTGAAACCAATACAGATGTCATTAGAATTGGTGGATCAGTCAATAGTACATCCCAGGGGTGTGATTGAAAACCTTCTAGTCAGGGTAGACAAATTCATATATCCTATGGACTTTGTGGTTTTAGATTTAGATACGGATGAAAGTGATTCCATCATACTTGGGAAACCCTTCTTGGCCACTGCTAGGGCTATCATAGATGTAGAGCAAGGTGAATTAACTCTCAGGATGCACGAGGAAAGCATCATCCTGAAAGTGTTTCCAGAACCACAAATTAGTGAAGAGGGAAGCAAGGTAGTCAGTGACTGTTTTCCAAGGCAAGCTACCAACAACACAGGGGAGCAGAAGAATGAGCATATGCAAAGAAGAGAAGGAATTCAAAAAGGAATAAGGATGATAAACAAGAAGGAAGGTACCACAACCAAAACTGCTGTCAAGGAAGAAAGGTTAACAAGAAAAAGGAAGAAAAACAAGAAGAAGGCTCACAAAGGGTGGAAGAATAAAAAAATCCCAACTGAAGGATTTTCCAAAGGCGACAAGGTGCAACTAATATATCAGCAGCTGGGAACTGAGGATCATTACACTGTTATCCAAGTACTCTCTCTTGAGCATGTGGAAATTGAGCACCAAGGGACAAAGAAGAAGCTCACAGTCAGAGGGGACAAGCTGAGGCACTACAGCCATCAACCACCATAAAAGAAGGGTTCAATGTCAAGCTAGTGACAATAAATGAGCGCTCCATGGGAGGCAACCCATGATTTAATTTTCTTGTCTTTAATATTTCAATATAAATTACACTTGTTGCACTAATATGATTTCAGACCTTTTTGGACAAAATTGACAATTATTCATGACATTGGAGGGTATATGATTGAATTCTAAGTTTGGTGTACCCACGGGGTACACTAAACAAATTGTGGGAACAAGTCATGAAAGTCAATGGTCTTTTAAGCTTTGAATATCATGGAGGTCTAACAATGATTATAATTGTTAGAAGGTAATTTAATAAAGCATTCCTTATAAAAGATTTAACCAAAAACAAAGTAAGAACTTCAAAAGAACAATGGTTTAAGGAAGTAATATCTTGAACCATAGGACCAAACATTAAGTTTGGTGACACCCGTGGAAATGCATGAAGAAATCACGGTTGATCTAGCATAAGGAATGGTAGTTTGCATTTTTTTTCTCTCTCTTTCCATTATTTAAATATGGTTATTCTTGCTGTCTTGTAGTGATGGTTAGGTGGTCAAAAGAATATTCAATGAAAGGGACAAGACAAGGAGGGGCATAGAATGAAGACAAAGATGCATCACATGCTTCAAGGGGTAATTCTGCACACCCTTGGAAAGAGACGTTGAAAACCATTAAGGAGGCAAGCCTTGTCCTTATTCAACTTTGCATGCACACCATTGATTTGTAAGATGTCCAATTGCATCCCAACCCTCCATTGTTCAAATAAGTTATTATAAAGCACCATCCTCAAACCATGCACATGAACGAAGAAGTCATACACCCCTTGCAGTCTAACCATTAAAACTCCATTCTCTTCATCATTTCTCATCATATAATCTCAAACTCACAAATCTCTTCGTCCAAAAGTATACCAAAACCCTGAACCTTCCACACACAACCTTAACCTCAAAAAGACTAAATATGGCTTCCTCTTCAAGAACCAAACAAAGGAGAGGAAAGGAACCCATGGTTGAAGAAAGCATCCCTGAATTTGATCAGTGGAAATTCAGAACATGGTATCATCAAACACAATGGGGATGGATGAGAGATAAAAAGATATATTCGGAAGTTCCACTTCTATTACCGGAGGAAGAATGCCAAGAAATGAAAGCCAAGATTAGAAAGAGGAGGTGGGAAGAGCTCATTTCACCAATCACCAGGATCAATGCGAATATCATATGGGAATTCTATGCTAATACCCCAAGGATCGAGATGAATCAAGCTCCGACTTACAAGAGTTATGTGCGGGGGACTGAAGTAGACTTTAGCCCAAAATCTATCATGAAAGTATTGAAGCTGAGGGCAGCCCATTTTGATGAGCCAGGATACCATCAAAGGCTAAATGAAGAGCAAGACTATGATGAGATTGCTAGTGAAATTTGTGTGGTCAACACGGAGTGGGTAGGAACTACTAAAAACAAGTACAAGTACTTGAGAAGAGGAGATCTCACCCCTGAAGCAAAAGGGTGGTATGAGCTATTGAAGAGATCAATCTTGGGCACAGTGAACAACTCTGAGGTCAATAAGAAGAGAGCTATCATGCTATATTGTATGATAATGGGAGGAGAAGTGAAGGTTCATGAGATTATTGCAAATGATATTCAAAGGATTGCAGAGAAGAATTCGGCCGAAGGTTGGCTACATTACCCAAGTACCATTATGCGTTTATGCATGAAAGCCAAAGTGCCAATGGAGGATAAAAACCCAACATGGTTGAACCCGGGCTTGCCCATAACCATTGAAAGAATGATGATTGTTACTGAAGCACAGCAGAGCCGAAGACCACAAAGAAGAAGGCAAAGAGATGAACCAATGGAGGAAGAAGAGTCACAAGAGGAAGAAGATGCACAAGAGGAAGAGGAACAGCAACACGTCCAACCACATGACAATCTAAACATGACTCAGATGTAGGAAGCAATTGGAAGGTTATCACAACAGTACACAAGAATTCAAGAAAGGCAAGAGGAGTACCATCTACAATACATGAAGCACCAACAAGAGCAAGAGGAATGGCAGCTGAAAATGATGAACCAACAAAGTGAGTTTGAATCAAAATTCTTTGTGATGCAAGAGGAGCATGCTTTTCAATCTCACGAATCATTTGGGAAGTTGGCACAAATGCAAGCTGAAAACATGAGGGCTCTCAAGGAATTCACAGCCCTTCAAGATGCAAGATATGAAGTCCAAGCCGATTACAACATAAATAGCCAAATTAAATTGAATTATATTGGAGAACATCTGCACAACATGGATCCAGCATTTCCAACTTATGATGAATTCTTCAAGAAGAAAAGTGAAATAGAAGTAAGCAAGGCTATGAGCCTTGAAGATCGAGTAGAAGAAACAATGAATAAAGCTGGGTTCTGGAAGGGTCAACAGACAACAAACTTGGACACAGAAGACACCACCCCCCAAGCAAATGCAAGAAGAAAGAAAAAGCATGACAAATGAAAGGTGGACTCGCTCCTTGTTCATCACTACAAGAAAAAGCATGCATTCTATATGTTTAAAGTTGTCTCTGCATCTTTAGTGGTTATTTTACTTAGTAATCGTTGCTTTATGTTTATCTTTCATGAAATAAGTAAGCTAGTCTAAGTGTAAGCTAGTCTAAGTGTGTGCTTGTGTGTTTACTTTCACTTAACTAATGCATGCTTTGTCCCCCAAATCCTTTCAATTCAATAAAAGAAATGTTTGAAACATGAAGTAAAATGGTTCATTGTTAGCTAAGAGTCAAATAATAGTAAGTGGAGGTATGTATGTGTGATTGTGTAGTGACTCACTTTTAGTGAATAAAAGGAATAGAATGTTTTCTTTTTAAGTAGAAAGTAGCTCACTGTCTATGAATCTCAAATAAATAAAAAGTCCTTGGCTAAAAAGAAAAGAAAAATGGAATGAGAAAAGCCAAATATGGCAGCAACAAGAACAAAAGAAAGAAGAAATAAAGCTAGACACCAATAGCTTAAACCTTAGAATATATGCCTGTGGTGCCTTTGTACTAGGATCTGCTTGGATTATTAAGTTCTTTGGAGTGCATCAACACTTGGTAACTTAGGTTAACTAACCCGGATTATCAACTGAAAATCCACTATCAAGAGCAACCTAGCTACAAGACAGTTAGTAACCCAAAGAGGTGCTGGGCATCAATGCTCTAAGAAGGAATGTAAGCTAAGTGTCTAAAGTGAATAATGTATCAAGCACAAATAAAAGAAAAAAGAAGCTTGTTACACATGACACTGAATTAAAGCTTATAAAGAAAATTTTTAGTAAACAAGGACAAAAGAATAATGAGAGGTCATAGCAGTGTGTTGCTTGATGCTTAGAGGAAAATTTCTAGGCCTACAAGTCAATAAGAAGTGAGTAGTTACATATCTACATAAAACCCCATGAGCTACCAATAATTCTCTACTAACATGAGCATTCTCTTCCTTTTTCAATCTTTCTTCTCAATAATTCTCTTCTTGCTTGGGGACAAGCAAGTTTTAAGTTTGGTGTTGTGATGACAAGTCATCTTAGCCTAGTTTTACTAGTCTTTTTGTTTGTTTTCATTTAGTTTTATACACTTTCTTAAGCCATAAGTAAGCTAATTGGGTTGAAATTCATGTTATCTTTGACTCAATCAATCATGTATAAAATGATGCATTTTCATGAGATTTTGTGCTATAATTGTCATATATTATGGAAGAGAAAGAATCTCATGATTTGAAGCATAGCTTTGATGTTTTTGATTGATTGATGATAGGTGAAACAAAGCGTGGAAGGAGGTTGCAAGAAGGGGCTTGGAAAGAGAGATTTACGTTTGAGCCAACGTTTGAGGAAAACGTCAACTCAAACGTGAAAAGAAGATGAAGAATGCCCTGGAAGAAGCCAACGTTTGCGCCAACGTTTGACACAAACGTTAGGCCAAACATTGGATGAAAACAAGCCCCTGGGAGAAGCAACGCCTGTGCCAACGTTTGCCTCAAACATGAGGTCAAATGTTGGCTAAAATCAACACCCAGGGAAGCCTCAACGTTTGCGCCAACGTTTGCCTCAAACGTTGAGGCAAACGTTGGCTAAGAAAAGAAGCAGAGGAAGGCAACGTTTGCGCCAACGTTTGCCTCAAACGTGAGGTCAAACGTTGGCGCCAAAAAGAAGGAAATTGGAGCTCCTGGCACGGCAACGTTTGAGCCAACGTTTGCCTCAAACATGAGGTCAAACGTTGGCTACATTTTGGCAAGGAAGAGCATGGCAAAGCACCCCTGATTGATGGTTTAGATGAGCCACATTTGCGCCAACGTTTACCTCAAACGTTAGGCCAAACGTTGGCCAAAAAGGGAGCTTGGGAGGATCCACGTTTGAGCTCACGTTTGACCTCAAACGTTGAGCCAAACGTGGATGACAGCAAATGGGCTTGGCTGCATAATTTTCACATGGCATGTTTGAGTCAACGTTTGCCTCAAACGTTGGCTCAAACGTGAAAGCTACATGGCCCGGTTCAAGAATTGATTTCTTCCCAACACCAAGAGCAAGCAACAGAGGCCTGATTCAACCCAATTCCATAAAGGCCAAGGCCCAAATCAAGGCTTAATGATCAATTGAAGAAAGTGTATAAATAGCTTAGGATTTGAAGTTTTAGGGGAGCTTTCTTTTTAGAATTTTTTAGAATAGTTATAGAGAGCTCACTTTTACATTTTTAGTTATTGCATTCAGAATTCTGAGTCTTGAGGAAGGAGAATTGAATTCTCTTCCTCTTAGTTTTCTTGTTTTCATTTCCTGCATACTAGCTTATGTCTTGGGTGTCGAAGAATTGAGGAAATTCTGTCTCAATCTCACCTTGAGATCTCTTGTTTACTTTTTCTGCACAATTGAATTTGGAATTCTCTTTACTGCTTCATTTTCTTTCTACTGCTTGATATTTACATTTCTTGCAATTGAATTCTGAACTTTGATCTAGGAAGGCATTGAGATCTAGACTTAGTTATCTAGTCTCTTAGGTCCTGAGATCTGGAGTTTTCATTTTAATTTCTCTGTTGAATGCGTCTCCAAGTTCATTTACATTTCCAGTTGAGATCTAGTTCATTTTAATTCCTCTTCTACTTTTCTGTTTATTGAAATTTACTTTTCCTTGTCTAATTTCTGCAAATTCCACTTCCCGATTCCCTTTATAATTCAAGCCATTTACATTTCTTGCACTTTAAGATTCTGCAATTTATATTTCTTGCGTTCTAAGTTTCTGCCATTTAATTTCTCGTTCTTTAAGATTCAGCACTTTAATTTCAGTTCTCTTTAATTTCCTGCAAAATCACCCACTCCCATTTACATTCTATGCAATTTAATTCCTGTCAACACAATTTCAAACAATCAACACTTGTTTGCGTGACTAATTCAACCACTAAACTAAAATTGCTCAATCCTTCAATCCCTGTGGGATCGATCTCACTCATGTGTGTTATTATTACTCGATGCGACCCGGTACACTTGCCGGTCAGTTTTGTGTCGGATCGTTTTCCGCACATCAATTTTATTTTTCTATTTTAAATAAAAAATTTAATTTTTATATTTAAAAATTCAAAAAAATAAAAAATTGTCTTTTGAAATCCTAAATTTTTTTCAACAATATTTTTTTTATTTTTTTATTTACCGGATATTGCTATTTTTTCTCAAATATAGAATAAATTAGTTTTAAAAATTTAAACTTTTTAAATTTTTGTTGATTGGATATCTCTAAAAATCTTTATTTCTCAAAGTTTTGGTAAAAAAATTATTTTTTAAGTTTCAAAATTTAAAAATAAAAACTTTTCATCTTTTTTTCTTGTCTTCCTAATATTTCACGGCTTTATTTTATTTTTCTGTTTTAAATAAAAAATTTAATTTTTGAATTTAAAAATTAAAAAAAATAAAAAATTGTCTTTTGAAATCCTAAATTTTTTCAAGAATATTTTTTTATTTTTTTATTCACCGGATAGTGCTATTTTTTCTCAAATATAGAATAAATTAGTTTTAAAAATTTAAACTTTTTAAATTTTTGTTGATTGGATATCACTGTAAATCTTTATTTTTCAAGTTTTTGGTGAAAAGATTACTTTTTAAGTTTTAAAATTTAAAAATAAAAACTTTTCATCTGTTTTTCTTGTCTTCCTAATATTTCTGGACTTTATTTTATTTTTCTATTTTAAATGAAAAATTTAATTTTTAAGTTTAAAAATTCAAAAAAATAAAAAATTGTCTTTTGAAATCCTAAATTTTTTTCAAGAATATTTTTTAATTTTTTTATTCATCGGATAGTGCCATTTTTTTCAAATATATAATAATTTAGTTTTAAAAATTTAAACTTTTTAAATTTTTGTTGATTGGATATCTCTGAAAATCTTTATTTCTCAAAGTTTTGGTAAAAAGATTATTTTTTAAATTTCAAAATTAAAAAATAAAAACTTTTCATCTTTATTTTCTTGTCTTCCTAATATTTCACAGCTTTATTTTATTTTTCTATTTTAAATAAAAAATTTAATTTTTAGATTTAAAAATTCAAAAAACTAAAAAATTGTCTTTTGATATCCTAAATTTTTTTCAAGAATATTTTTTTATTTTTTTATTCTCCGGATAGTGCTATTTTTTCTCAAGTATAGAATAAATTAGTTTTAAAAATTTAAACTGTTTAAATTTTTGTTGATTGGATATCTCTGAAAATCTTTATTTTTCAAATTTTGGTAAAAAGATTATTTTTTAAGTTTTAAAATTTAAAAATAAAAACTTTTCATCTATTTTTCTTTTCTTCCTAATATTTCTCGAATTTATTTTATTTTTCTATTATAAATAAAAAATATAATTTTTAAATTTAAAAATTCAAAAAATAAAAAATTGTCTTTTGAAATCCTAAATTTTTTCAAGAATATTTTTTTATTTTTTTATTCACCGGATAGTGCTATTTTTTCTCAAATATGGAATAAATTAGTTTTAAAAATTTAAACTTTTTAAATTTTTGTTGATTGGATATCTCTGTAAATCTTTATTTTTCAAATTTTTGGTAAAAAGATTACTTTATAAGTTTTAAAATTTAAAAATAAAAACTTTTCATCTATTTTTCTTGTCTTCCTAATATTTCTGGACTTTATTTTATTTTTCTATTTTAAATAAAAAATTTAATTTTTAAATTTAAAAATTCAAAAAAATAAAAAGTTGTCTTTTGAAATCCTAAATTTTTTTCAAGAATATTTTTTTATTTTTTATTCACCGGATAGTGCTATTTTTTCTCAAATATAGAATAAATTAGTTTTAAAAATTTAAACTTTTTAAATTTTTGTTGATTGGATATCTCTATAAATCTTTATTTTTAAAATTTTTGGTAAAAAGATTATTTTTTAAGTTTTAAAATTTAAAAATAAAAACTTTTCATCTATTTTTCTTGACTTCCTAATATTTCTGGACTTTATCTGATTTTTCTTTTTTAAATAAATAATTTAATTTTTAAATTTAAAATTCAAAAAAATAAAAAATTGTCTTTTGAAATCCTAAATTTTTTTCAAGAATGTTTTTTTATTTTTTTCTTCACCGGATAGTGCTATTTTTTCTTAAATATAGAATAAATTAGTTTAAAAATTTAAATTGTTTAAATTTTTGTTGATTGGATATCACTGTAAATATTTATTTTTCATGTTTTTGGTGAAAAGATTACTTTTTAAGTTTTAAAATTTAAAAATAAAAACTTTTCATCTATTTTTCTTGTCCTCCTAATATTTCTGGACTTTATTTTATTTTTCTATTTTAAATAAAAAATTTAATTTTTAAGTTTAAAAATTCAAAAAATAAAAAATTGTCTTTTGAAATCCTAAATTTTTTTCAAGAATATATTTAATTTTTTTAATGATCGGATAGTGCTATTTTTTTTCAAATATATAATAAATTAGTTTTAAAAATTTTAACTTTTTAAATTTTTGTTGATTGGATATCTCTGAAAATCTTTATTTCTCAAAGTTTTGGTAAAAAGATTATTTTTTAAGTTTCAAAATTTAAAAATAAAAACTTTTCATCTTTTTTCTTGTCTTCCTAATATTTCACGGCTTTATTTTATTTTTCTATTTTAAATAAAAAATTTAATTTTTAAATTTAAAAATTCAAAAAACTAAAAAATTGTCTTTTGAAATCCTAAATTTTTTTCAAGAATATTTTTTTATTTTTTTATTCACCGGATAGTGCTATATTTTCTCAAATATAGAATAAATTAGTTTTAAAAATTAAAATTGTTTAAATTTTTGTTGATTGGATATCTCTGAAACTAAAAAATTAATATTTCACGGCTTTATTTTATTTTTCTATTTTTAATAAAAAATTTAATTTTTAAATTTAAAAATTCAAAAAACTAAAAAATTTTCTTTTGATATCCTAAATTTTTTTCAAGAATATTTTTTTATTTTTTTATTCACCGGATAGAGCTATTTTTTCTCAAATATAGAATAAATTAGTTTTAAAAATTTTAACTGTTTAAATTTTTGTTGATTGGATATCTCTGAAAATCTTTATTTTTCAAATTTTTGGTAAAAAGATTATTTTTTAAGTTTTAAAATTTAAAAATAAAAACTTTTCATCTATTTTTCTTGTCTTCCTAATATTTCTCGAATTTATTTTATTTTTCTATTTTAAATAAAAAATTTAATTTGTAAATTTAAAAATTCAAAAAAATTATCTTTTGAAATCCTAAATTTTTTCAAGAATATTTTTTTATTTTTTTATTCACTGGATAGTGCAATTTTTTCTAAAAATATAGAATAAATTAGTTTTAAAAATTTAAACTTTTTAAATTTTTGTTGATTGGATATCTCTGTAAATCTTTATTTTTCAAATTTTTTGTAAAAAGATTACTTTATAAGTTTTAAAATTTAAAAATAAAAACTTTTCATCTATTTTTCTTGTCTTCCTAATATATTTGGACTTTATTTTATTTTTCTAGTTTAAATAAAAAATTTAATTTTTAAGTTTAAAAATTCAAAAAAATAAAAATCTGTCTTTTGAAATCCTAAATTTTTTTCAAGAATATTTTTTAATATTTTTATTCATCAGATAGTGCTTTTTTATTCAAATATATAATAAATTAGTTTTAAAAATTTAAAATTTTTAAATTTTTGTTGATTGGATATCTCTGAAAATCTTTATTTCTCAAAGTTTTGGTAAAAAGATTATTTTTTAAGTTTCAAAATTTAAAAATAAAAATTTTTCATCTTTTTTTCTTGTCTTCCTACTATTTCACGGCTTTATTTTATTTTTCTATTTTAAATAAAAAATTTAATTTTTAAATTTAAAAATTCAAAAAACTAAAAAATTGTCTTTTGATATCCTAAATTTTTTCAAGAATATTTTTTTATTTTTTTATTCACCGGATAGTGCTTTTCTTCTCAAATATAGAATAAATTAGTTTTAAAAATTTAAACTTTTTAAATTTTTGTTGATTGGATACCTCTGAAATTCTTTATTTTTCAAATTTTTGGTAAAAAGATTATTTTTTAACTTTCAAAATTTAAAAATAAAAACTTTTCATCTTTTTTCTTGTCTTCCTAATACTTCTGGACTTTATTTTATTTTTCTACTTTAAATAAAAAATTTAATTTTTAAATTCAAAAATTCAAAAAACTAAAAAATTGTCTTTTGAAATCCTAAATTTTTTTCAAGAATATTTTTTAATTTTTTTATTCATCGGATAGTGCTATTTTTTTTCAAATATATAATAAATTTGTTTTAAAACTTTAATCTTTTTAAATTTTTGTTGATTGGATATCTCTGAAAATCTTTATTTCTCAAAGTTTTGGTAAAAAGATTATTTTTTAAGTTTCAAAATTTAAAATAAAAACTTTTCATCTATTTTCTTTTCTTCCTAATATTTCACGGCTTTATTTTATTTTTCTATTTTAAATAAAAAATTTAATTTTTAAATTTAAAAATTCAAAAAATAAAAAATTGTCTTTTGAAATGCTAAATTTTTTTCAAGAATATTTTTTAATTTTTTATTCATCCGATAGTGCTATTTTTTTCAAATATATAATAAATTAGTTTTAAAAATTTAAACTTTTTAAATTTTTGTTGATTGGATATCTCTGAAAATCTTTATTTCTCAAAGTTTTGGTAAAAAGATTATTTTTTAAGTTTCAAAATTTAAAATAAAAACTTTTCATCTATTTTTCTTGTCTTCCTAATATTTCATGGCTTTATTTTATTTTTCTATTTTAAATAAAAAATTTAATTTTTAAATTTAAAATTCAAAAAATAAAAAATTGTCTTTCGAAATCCTAAATTTTTTTCAAGAATATTTTTTAATTTTTTTATTCATCGGATAGTGCTATTTTTTTTCAAATATATAATAAATTAGTTTTAAAAATTTAAACTTTTTATATTTTTGTTGATTGGATATCTCTAAAAATCTTTATTTCTCAAAGTTTTGGTAAAAAGATTATTTTTGAAGTTTCAAAATTTAAAAATAAAAGCTTTTCATCTTTTTTCTTGTCTTCCTAATATTTCACGGCTTTATTTTATTTTTCTATCTTAAATAAAAAATTTAATTTTTAAATTTAAAAATTCAAAAAACTAAAAAATTGTCTTTTGAAATCCTAAATTTTTTTCAAGAATATTTTTTATTTTTTATTCACCGGATAGTGCTATTTTTTCTCAAATATAGAATAAATTAGTTTTAAAAATTTAAACTTTTTAAATTTTTGTTAATTGGATATCTCTGTAAATCTTTATTTTTGAAATTTTTGGTAAAACGATTATTTTTTAAGTTTTAAAATTTAAAAATAAAAAGTTTTCATCTATTTTTCTTGCCTTCTAAATATTTCTGGGCTTTATTTGATTTTTCTATTATAAATAAAAAATTTAATTTTTAAATTTAAAAATTCAAAAAAATAAAAAATTGTCTTTTGAAATCCTAAATTTTTTTCAAGAATATTTTTTTATTTTTTTTATTCATCGGATGGTGCTATTTTTTCTCAAATATAGAATAAATTAGTTTTAAAAATTTAAACTGTTTAAATTTTTGTTGATTGGATATCTCTGTAAATCTTTATTTTTCAAATTTTTGGTAAAAAGATTACTTTTTAAGTTTTAAAATTTAAAAATAAAAACCTTTCATCTATTTTTCTTGTCTTCCTAATATTTTTTGACTTTATTTTATTTTTCTATTTTAAATAAAAAATTTAATTTTTAAATTTAAAAATTAAAAAATAAAAAATTGTCTTTTGAAATCCTAAATTTTTTTCAAGAATATTTTTTAATTTTTTTATTCATCGGATAGTGCTATTTTTTTTCAAATATATAATAAATTAGTTTTAAAAATTTAAACTTTTTAAATTTTTGTTGATTGGATATCTCTGAAAATCTTTATTTCTCAAAGTTTTGGTAAAAAGATTATTTTTTAAGTTTCAAAATTTAAAATAAAAACTTTTCATCTATTTTTCTTTTCTTCCTAATATTTCAGGGCTTTATTTTATTTTTCTATTTTAAATAAAAAATTTAATTTTTAAATTTAAAAATTCTAAAAATAAAAAATTGTCTTTTGAAATGCTAAATTTTTTTCAAGAATATTTTTTAATTTTTTTATTCATCGGATAGTGCTATTTTTTTCAAATATATAATAAATTAGTTTTAAAAATTTAAACTTTTTAAATTTTTGTTGATTGGATATCTCTGAAAATCTTAATTTCTCAAAGTTTTGGTAAAAAGATTATTTTTTAAGTTTCAAAATTTAAAAATAAAAACTTTTCATCTTTTTTCTTGTCTTCCTAATATTTCACGGCATTATTTTATTTTTCCATTTTAAATAAAAAATTTAATTTTTAAATTTAAAAATTCAAAAAAATAAAAAATTGTCTTTTGAAATCCTAAATTTTTTAAAGAATATTTTTTTATTTTTTTATTCACCGGATAGTGCTATTTTTTCTCAAATATAGAATAAATTAGTTTTAAAAATTTAAACTATTTAAATTTTTGTTGATTGGACATCTCTGAAAATCTTTATTTTTCAAATTTTTGGTAAAAAGATTATGTTTTAAGTTTTAAAATTTAAAAATAAAAACTTTTCATCTATTTTTCTTGTCTTCCTAATACTTCTGAACTTTATTTTATTTTTCTATTTTAAATAAAAAATTTAATTTTTAAATTTAAAAATTCAAAAAAATAAAAAATTGTCTTTTGAAATCCTAAATTTTTTTCAAGAATATTTTTTAATTTTTTTATTCATCGGATAGTGCTATTTTTTTCAAATATATAATAAATTAGTTTTAAAAATTTAAACTTTTTAAATTTTTGTTGATTGGATATCTCTGAAAATCTTAATTTCTCAAAGTTTTGGTATAAAGATTATTTTTTAAGTTTCAAAATTTAAAAATAAAAACTTTTCATCTTTTTTTCTTGTCTTCCTAATATTTCACGGCATTATTTTATTTTTCTATTTTAAATAAAAAATTTAATTTTTGAATTTAAAAGTTAAAAAAATAAAAAATTGTCTTTTGAAATCCTAAATTTTTTAAAGAATATTTTTTTATTTTTTTATTCACCGGATAGTGCTATTTTTTCTCAAATATAGAATAAATTAGTTTTAAAAATTTAAACTGTTTAAATTTTTGTTGATTGGATATCTCTGAAAATCTTTATTTTTCAAATTTTTGGTAAAAAGATTATGTTTTAAGTTTTAAAATTTAAAAATAAAAACTTTTCATCTATTTTTCTTGTCTTCCTAATACTTCTGGACTTTATTTTATTTTTCTATTTTAAATAAAAAATTTAATTTTTAAATTTAAAAATTCTAAAAATAAAAAATTGTCTTTTGAAATGCTAAATTTTTTTCAAGAATATTTTTTAATTTTTTTATTCATCGGATAGTGCTATTTTTTTCAAATATATAATAAATTAGTTTTAAAAATTTAAACTTTTTAAATTTTTGTTGATTGGATATCTCTGAAAATCTTAATTTCTCAAAGTTTTGGTAAAAAGATTATTTTTTAAGTTTCAAAATTAAAAATAAAAACTTTTCATCTTTTTTTCTTGTCTTCCTAATATTTCACGGCTTTATTTTATTTTTCTATTTTAAATAAAAAATTTAATTTTTAAATTTAAAAATTCAAAAAACTAAAAAATTGTCTTTTGAAATCCTAAATTTTTTTTAGAATATTTTTTTATTTTTTATTCATCGGATGGTGCTATTTTTTCTCAAATATAGAATAAATTAGTTTTAAAAATTTAAACTATTTAAATTTTTGTTGATTGGATATCTCTGTAAATCTTTATTTTTCAAATTTTTGGTAAAAAGATTATTTTTTAAGTTTTAAAATTTAAAAATAAAAACTTTTCATCTATTTTTCTTGTCTTCCTAATATTTTTCGACTTTATTTTATTTTTCTATTTTAAATAAAAAATTTAATTTTTAAATTTAAAAATTCAAAAAATAAAAAATTGTCTTTTGAAATCCTAAATTTTTTTCAAGAATATTTTTTAATTCTTTTATTCATCAGATAGTGCTATTTTTTTCAAATATATAATAAATTAGTTTTAAAAATTTAAACTTTTTAAATTTTTGTTGATTGGATATCTCTCAAAATCTTTATTTCTCAAAGTTTTGATAAAAAGATTATTTTTTAAGTTTCAAAATTTAAAATAAAAACTTTTCATCTATTTTTCTTTTCTTCCTAATATTTCACGGCTTTATTTTATTTTTCTATTTTAAATAAAAATTTTAATTTTTAAATTTAAAAATTCAAAAAATAAAAAATTGTCTTTTGAAATGCTAAATTTTTTTCAAGAATATTTTTTAATTTTTTTATTCATTGGATAGTGCTATTTTTTTCAAATATATAATAAATTAGTTTTAAAAATTTAAACTTTTTAAATTTTTGTTGATTGGATATCTCTGAAAATCTTAATTTCTCAAAGTTTTGGTAAAAAGATTATTTTTTAAGTTTTAAAATTTAAAAATAAAAACTTTTCATCTTTTTTTCTTGTCTTCCTAATATTTCACGGCTTTATTTTATTTTTCTATTTTAAGTAAAAAATTTAATTTTTAAATTTTAGAAATTCAAAAAACAAAAAAATTGTCTTTTGAAATCCTAAAATTTTTTCAAGAATATTTTTTTATTTTTTATTCACCGGATAGTGCTATTTTTTCTCAAATATAGAATAAATTAGTTTTAAAAATTTAAACTGTTTAAATTTTTGTTGATTGGGTATCTCTGTAAATCTTTATTTTTCAAATTTTTGGTAAAAAGATTATTTTTTAAGTTTTAAAATTTAAAAATAAAAACTTTTCATCTATTTTTCTTGTCTTCCTAATATTTTTCGACTTTATTTTATTTTTCTATTTTAAATAAAAAATTTAATTTTTAAATTTAAAAATTCAAAAAATAAAAAATTGTCTTTTGAAATCCTAAATTTTTTTCAAGAATATTTTTTAATTTTTTTATTCATCGGATAGTGCTATTTTTTTTCAAATATATAATAAATTAGTTTTAAAAATTTAAACTTTTTAAATTTTTGTTGATTGGATATCTCTTAAAATCTTTATTTCTCAAAGTTTTGGTAAAAAGATTATTTTTTAAGTTTCAAAATTTAAAATAGAAACTTTTCATCTATTTTTCTTGTCTTCGTAATATTTCACGGCTTTATTTTATTTTTCTATTTTAAATAAAAAATTTAATTTTTAAATTTAAAAATTCAAAAAATAAAAAATTGTCTTTTGAAATCCTAAATTTTTTTCAAGAATATTTTTTAATTTTTTTATTTATCGGATAGTGCTATTTTTTTTCAAATATATAATAAATTAGTTTTAAAAATTTAAACTTTTTAAATTTTTGTTGATTGGATATCTCTGAAACTTTATTTTTCAAATTTTTGGTAAAAAGATTGTTTTTTAAGTTTTAAAATTTAAAAATAAAAACTTTTCATTTATTTTTCTTGTCTTCCTAATATTTCTCGACTTTATTTGATTTTTCTATTATAAATAAAAAATTTAATTTTAAATTTAAAAATTCAAAAAAATAAAAAATTGTCTTTTGAAATCCTAAATTTTTTTCAAGAATATTTTTTTATTTTTTTATTCACCGGATAGTGCTATTTTTTCTCAAATATAGAATAAATTAGTTTTAAAAATTTAAACTGTTTAAATTTTTGTTGATTGGATATCTCTGTAAATCTTTATTTTTTAAATTTTTGGTAAAAAGATTATTTTTTAAGTTTTAAAATTTAAAAATAAAAACTTTTCATCTATTTTTCTTGTCTTCCTAATATTTTTCGACTTTATTTTATTTTTCTATTTTAAATAAAAAATTTAATTTTTAAATTTAAAAATTCAAAAAATAAAAAATTGTCTTTTGAAATCCTAATTTTTTTTCAAGAATATTTTTTTATTTTTTTATTCATCGGATAGTGTGATGTGCGGAAAACGATCCGACACAGAACTCACCGGCAAGTGCACCGGGTCGCATCAAGTAATAAAACTCACGGGAGTGAGGTCGATCCCACAGGGATTGAAGGATTGAGCAATTTTAGTTTAGTGATTGGTTTAGTCAAGCGAATCAAGATTTAGTTGAGAGATTTGTGATTAACAGAATTTAAATTGCATGGAAAGTAAAGGGAATGGGTAAATTGCATGAAATTAAAGAGAACTGAAATTTAAAGTGCTGAACCTTAAAGAACAAGTAATGTAAATTGCAGAAACTTAAAGTGCAAGGAATGTAAATGACTTGAATTGTAAATGGGTCAGGGATGTGGGATTGCAGAAATTAAACAAGGAAAAGTAAAATTGCAACAAACGGAGAAATAGAAGATAACTTGGATTGAATCGGATCTTAGAACAGAAATGTAAATGAGATTGAAAAGCATTAAACAGGGAATGTAAAATTGGAATTCAGATCTTAGGACCCAAGAGACTAGATAACCAAGTCTAGATCTCAATGCCTTCCTAGATCCAACAAAAACAATTGCAAAGTAAATGAGGAATTGTAAATTGCAAAGAAAGTAGAAGAAGAAGCAAATAACAGAAACGGAAATTTCAATTATGTAGTAAAATGAAACAGAGAGATCTTAGGATGAGATTGAAACAGAATTCCTCCAATTCTCCAACCAAAGATCCAAGACAATTGTAATTGAAATTAAAAGCAAGAAAACTGAGAGGAAGGGAATTCACTTCTCCTTCCCCGAGACTTAGAAATTAAAATTCACTCAACACCCCAAAAGCTCTCCGAAAACTCTCACTGAAAACTAAAGAAAAAAAAAGCTTTTCTAAAACTTCAAATCCTAAGCTATTTATACACTTTCTTTACATGATCCTAGAGCCTTCAATTGGGCCTTGGCCTTGATGGAGTTGGGTTGAATTAGGCCTCTGTTGCTTGCTCTTGGTGTTGGAAAGAAATCCACTTGTGAACCGGGCCATGTAACTTTCACGTTTGAGCCAATGTTTGAGGTCAAACGTTGACTCAAACGTTGCCGTGTGAACAATTATGCAGAGCCCATTCTTGCTGTCATCCACGTTTGGCTCAACGTTTGAGGTCAAATGTGAGCTCAAACGTGGAGCCCCCATGCCTTCTTTTTGGCCAACGTTTGGCCCAACGTTTGAGGTCAAACGTTGGCGCAAACGTGGCTCAATTAGCTCATCAATCAGGGGTGTTCTTCCATGCTCCTATTTGCCAAAATGTAGCCAACGTTTGACCTCACGTTTGAGGTCAAACGTTGGCTCAAACGTCACTGCCAAAAGCTCAATCTTCTTCTCTTAGGTGCCAACGTTTGCCTCAACGTTTGAGGTCAAACGTTGGCGCAAACTTCACCTTCCAGGAATGCCATTTTTCTTCTTTTTGGCGCCAACATTTGCCTCAATGTTTGAGGTCAAACGTTGGCGCAAACGTCGCCTTCAAGGAGCTTCTTCTTCAGCCAACATTTGCCTCAACGTTTGAGGTCAAACGTTGGCTCAAACGTTGATTCTTCTCCAGGGCATTCTTCATTTTCTTGCAACCTCCTTCCAAGCTTTGTTTCACCTATCATCAACCAATCAAAACATCAAAGCTATGCTTCAAATCATGAGATTGTTTCTCTTCCATAATATATGACAATTATAGCACAAAATCTCATGAAAATGCATCATTTTATACATGATTGATTGAGTCAAAGGTATCATGAATTTCAACCCAATTGGCTTACTTATGGCTTAAGAAAGTGCATAAAACTAAATGAAAACAAAGAAAAAGACTAGTAAAACTAGGCTAAGATGACTTGTCATCACAACACCAAACTTAAAACTTGCTTGTCCCCAAGCAAGAAGAGAATTATTGAGAAGAAAGAGTGAAAGAAGAAGAGAAGGCTAATGTTAGTAGAGGATTATTGGTAGCTCATGGGGTTTTATGCAGATATGTGACTACTCACTTCTTATTGACTTATAGGCCTAGAAATTTTCCTCTAAGCATCAAGCAACACACTGCTATGACCTCTCATTATTCTTTTGTCCTTGTTCACTAAAAAATTTTTCTTTATGAGCTTTAATTCAGTGTCATGTGTAACAAGCTTCTTTTCTTTATTTGTGCTTGACACATTATTCACTTTAGACACTTGGCTTACATTCCTTCTTAGAGCATTGATGCCCAGCACCTCTTTGGGTCACTAAATGCCTTGTAGTTAGGTTGCTCTTGATGGTGGATTTTCAGTTGATAATCCCGGGTTAGTTAACCCAAGTTACCAAGTGTTAATGCACTCCAAAGAACTTAATAATCCAAGCAGATCCTAGTACAAAAACACCACAGGCATATGCTCTAAAGTTCAAGCTATTGGTGTCTAGCTTATTTCTTATTTCTTTTGTTCTTGTTGCTGCCATTTTGGCTTTTCTCATTCCATTTTTCTTTTCTTTTTAGACAAGGACTTTTATTCAATTGAGATTCATAGACAGTGAGTCACTTTCTATTTAAAAAGAAAACATTTTATTCCTTTTATTCACTAAAAATGAGTCACTCCACAATCACACATACATACCTCCACTTACTATTATTTGACTCTTAGCTAACAATGAACCATATTACTTCTTGTTTCAAACGTTTCTTTTATTGAATTGAAAAGGCTTAGGGACAGAGCATGCATCAGTTAAGTGAAAGTAAACACACAAGCACACACTTAGACTAGCTTACTTATTTTAGGAAAGATAAACATAAAGTAACACTTAAAATAACCACTAAAGATGTAAAGAGTACTTTAAACAGATAGGATGCATGCTTTTTCTTGTGGTGATGAACAAGGAGCGAATCCACCTTTCATTTGTCATGCTTTTTCTTTCTTCTTGCATTTGCTTGGGGGGTGGTGCCCTCGTGTCCAAGCCTGTTGTCTGCTGACCCTTCCAGAATCCAGCTTTATTCATTATTTCTTCTAATCGATCTTCAAGGCTCATAGCTTTGCTTACTTCTATTTCACTTTTCTTTTTGAAGAATTCATCATAGGTTGGAAATGCTGGATCCATGTTGTGCAGATGTTCTCCAATATAATTCAATTTGATTTGGCTATTTATGTTATAATCGGCTTGGACTTCATATCTTGCATCTTGAAGGGTTGTGAATTCCTTGAAAGCTCTCATATTTTCAGCTTGCATTTGTGCCAAATTCCCAAATGATTCGTGAGATTGAAAAGCATGCTCCTCTTGCATTACAAAGAATTTTGATTCAAACTCACTTTGTTGGTTCATCATTTTCAGCTGCCATTCCTTTTGCTCTTGTTGGTGCTTCATGTATTGTAGATGGTACTCCTCTTGCCTTTCTTGAATTCTTGTGTACTGTTGTGACAACCTTCCAATTGCTTCTTGCATCTGAGTCATATCCAAATTGTTATAAGATGGAATGTGTTGCTGTTCCTCTTCCTCTTCTTGTGACTCTTCTTCCTCCATTGGTTCATCTCTTTGCCTTCTTCTTTGTGGCCTTCGGCTCTGCTGTGCTTCAGTAACCATCATCATTCTTTCGATGGTTATAGGCATGCCCGGGATCAACCATGTTGGGTTTTCATCTTCCATTGGCACTTTGGCTTTCATGCACAAACGCATAATGGTACTTGGGTAGTATAGCCAACCTTCGGCCGAATTCTTTTTTGCAATCCTTTGAATGTCATTTGCAATGATCTCATGAACCTTCACTTCTCCTCCCATTATTATACAATACAACATGATAGCTCTCTTCTTATTGACCTCAGAAGTGTTCACCGTGCCCAGGATTGATCTCTTCAATAGCTCATACCACCCTTTTGCTTCAGGGGTGAGGTCTCCTCTTCTCAAGTATTTGTACTTGTTTTTAGTGGTTCCTACCCACTCCGTGTTTACCACACAAATTTCACTAGCAATCTCATCATAGTCTTGCTCTTCATTTAGCCTTTGATGGTATCCTGGCTCATCAAAATGGGTTGCCCTTAGTTTCAACACTTTCATGATAGTGCTTGGGCTAAAATCTACTTCAGTTCCCCGTACATAACTTTTGTAAGATGAAGCTTGATTCATTTCTATCCTTGGGGTGTTAGTGTAAAATTCCCATATGATGTTTGCGTTGATCCTGATAATTGGTGAAATGAGCTCTTCCCACCTCCTCTTTCTAATCTTGGCTTCCATTTCTTGGCAATCGTTATCCTCCAAGAGAAGTGGAACTTCTGGATATATCTTTTTATCTCTCATCCATCCCCATTGTGTTTGATGGTACCACGTTTTAAATCTCCATTGATCAAATTCAGGGACACTTTCTTCATTCATGGGTTCTTTTCCTTTCCTCCGTTTGGTTCTTGAAGAAGAGGCCATACTTGGTCTTTTGAGGTTAAGGTTGTATGTGGAAGGAGGTTAAGGTTTTGACATGTTTTTGGAAGAAGAGATTTGTGAGGTTGAGAATATATGATGAGTAATGATGAAGGGAATGGAGGTTGGATGGTTAGATTGCAAGGAGTGTGCAACTTCTTCGGTTATGTGCATGGCTAGGTGGTGTTTTGTAGTCATTTATTTAAGTAATGAAGGGCTAGGATGCAAGTGGCTATCTTGTAAATCTAAGGTGTGCATGCAAAGTTGAATAAGGACAAAGTTTGCTTCCTCAAGGGTTTTCAACGTACTCTTCCCAAGGATGTGCAGAACCACCTCTTGAAGCATGTGATGCATTCTTGTCCTCATGCTACGTCCTTTCTTGCCTTGTCCCTTTCATTGAATATTCTCTTGACCACCTAACCATCACTACAAGACAGCAAGAATAACTATATTTAAATAAGGGCAAGAGAAAGAGAAAAGAAATAAATGTAAACTATCATTCCTTATGCTAGATCAACCGTGATTTCTTCATGCATTGCCACGAGTGACACCAAACTTAATGTTTGGTCCTATGGTCCAAGATATTACTTCTTTAAACCATTGTTCTTTTGAAATTCCTACTTTGTTTTTGGTTGAATCTTTCATAAGGAATGCTTTATTAGATTGCCTTCTAACAATTATAGTTATTGTTAAACCTCCATGATATTCAAAACTTAAAAGACCATTGACTTTCATGACTTGTTCCCGTAAATTATTTAGTGTAACCCGTGGGTACACCAAACTTAGAATTCAATCATATACTCTCCAATGTCATGAATAATTGTCAAGTTTGTCCACAAAAGTCTGAAATCATATTGGTGCAACAAATATTATTTATATTGAACTATTAAAGACAAGAAAATTAAATCATGGGTTGCCTCCCATGAAGCGCTCGTTTACTGTCACTAGCTTGACATTGAACCCTTCTTTTATGGTGGTTGATGACTGTAGTGCCTCAGCTTGTCCCCTCTGACTGTGAGCTTTTTCTTTGTCCCTTGGTGCTCGATTTCCACATGCTCAAGAGAGAGCACTTTGTTCACTGTGTAGTAATCTTGTGCTTCTTGCTGTTGGTATACTAATTGTACCTTGTCATTTTTAGATAATCCTTCAGTTGGGAATTTTTTTTTCTTCCACCCTTTGTGAGCCTTTTTCTTGTTTTTCTTCCTTTTTCTTGTTAACCTTTCTTCCTTGACAGCAGCTTTGGTTGTGGTACCTTCCTTCTTGTTTATCATCCTGATTCCTTTTTGAGTTCCTTCTCCTCTTTGCACATGCTCATTCTTCTGCTCCCCTGTGTTGTTGGTTGCTTGCCTTGGAAAACAGTCACTGACTACCTTGCTTCCTTCTTCACTAATTTGTGGTTCTGGAAACACTTTCAGGATAATGCTTTCCTCATGCATCCTGAGAGTTAATTCTCCTTGCTCTACGTCTATGATAGCCCTAACAGTGGCCAAGAAAGGTCTCCCAAGTATGATGGAATCACTTTCATCCGTATCTGAATCTAAAACCACAAAGTCCGCAGGATATATGAATTTGTCCACCTTGACTAGAAGGTTTTCAATCACACCCCTGGGATGTACTATTGACTGATCCACCAATTCTAATGACATCTGTATTGGTTTCACCTTCTCTATGCCAAGCTTTTTCACTAAAGAGGATGGGATCAGATTTATGCTTGCTCCTAAATCACACATCCCCTTGCTAATAAATAGACTTCCAATGGTGCAAGGTAAGAAGAAACTCCCTGGATCTTTCAACTTGGGAGGGAGTCCTTTTCTGATGAGTGCACTGCATTCTTCAGTGAGAAGTACAGTCTCCTTCTCCAGCCAGCTTCTTTTCTTGTTGATGAGTTCCTTCAAGAACTTGGCATATACGGGCATCTGTTCCAATGCTTTAGCCAGGGGAATGTTGATTTCCAGCTTCTTGAAAGTTTCCAGGAATTTGCGGAAGTGTTGATCTTTGGTTTCTTTGTTGAATCTCTGTGGATATGGTAGTGGAGGGGTGAGGTTCTTCTCCTTTTTCTGTTGTCCTTGAATCGCTTCTTCTTCTTCCTTATGTGTATTGATTGGCTGGTCTTTTTCTCCTTTGGGGTTCTCTGTGTTCTTGTTTGGCACCATATCTTGATCATTGGCTTCCTCTGCATCTATTGGCTTTTTGCTGCTCTCCACCTGTTTCTTTGTAGTGTCATTATTGCTCCCCAATGTTCTCCCACTCCTTAACTGTATCGCCTTACACTCTTCCTTAGGATTTGGAATTGTGTCACTTGGCAGGGAACTTGATGGCCTCTCTGTTTCAAAGTGTTTAGAGAGCTGGCCTATTTGTCTTTCCATGTTCTTGATGGATGCTTCTTGATTTTTGGCCGTCATTTCTTGATGTTTCCACAGCTTGTCTATCAAGGTTTCCAGGTTAGTGATTCTTTGAGATTCTGGAGATGCTTGTGGTTGGTTGTGAGGTGTGGGTGGTTGATGATAGGTATTTTGGTTGATGGATTGGTTATGGGTTGGATAATGGTTAGAGTTGGGGTAAGTGTTTTGTGGTTTTCTGAATGAATTTTGGTTGTTGTTTTGCTGGTTGTTCCTTGGGATATTTTGTGTTGTGTTTCTTTGCCATGACTGTTGGTTAAGGTTATGGTTATCTCCCCATCTAAGGTTGGGGTGGTTCTTCCAGGAAGGGGTGGTTCTTCCAGGAAGGGTTGTAGGTCTCACCATAAACTTCATTCTGTCCAGAATTTTGGTTATGCATGTATTGCACTTGCTCCTGTTGTTGCTCTTCTTGGCTTTCTTCATTCTGCACCCATACAGTTGATGGTTGGCTTGTGTTCACAGCTGCTACTTGAAGGCTGTCAATTCTTTTGGCCATTTGTTCAAACTGTTGTTGAATTTGTTGTTGCATCATCTTGTTTTGAGCCAAAATGGAGTCCACTCCTTCCAGTTCTAGTACCCCCTTTCTCTGTGATGGTTGGCGGGTTCTTTGATGAGCAAAGAAGTATTGATTATTGGCCACCATGTCCACAAGATTCTGGGCTTCTTCAGCAGTTTTCATCAGTTGTAATGAACCTCCAGCAGAGTGATCTAATGCCTCTTGAGATTTCAACGTCAAGCCTTCATAGAAATTCTGCAGCACATCCCATTCATTGAACATTTCTGGGGGACACTTTCTGATTAGAGCTTTGTATCTCTCCCATGCTTCATACAAGGATTCGGCATCTAATTGGGTGAATGTCTGCACCTCAGTTTTCAGCCTAACAATCCTTTGGGGTGGGTAGAATTTGGCTAAAAATTTAGTCACCAAATCGTCCCAACTAGTGATACTTCCTTTGGGAAAAGTTTCAAGCCATTGTGCAGCCTTATCCCTTAATGAAAATGGGAATAACAGGAGCTTGTATGTCTCAGGATTCATACCATTGGATTTGACAGTGTCACAAATCCTTAAGAAGGTGGATAAATGCTGATTGGGATCTTCCAATGGGCTTCCTCCATAGGAACAATTGTTCTGGACAAGTGTAATGAGTTGCGCTTTTAGCTCAAAGTTGTTTGCATTGACATTGGGAGTGAGGATGCTACTCCCACAGTGTCTTGGATTTGCAAATGTGTATGAAGCCAAAACTCTCCTCTGTGGTGGATTGTTGTTGTTGTTAGCTGCTCCCCCTGGTGGGTTGAGATTAGATGTATCTCCTTCCATTTCGTGGTATTCTTCCTCAGATTCTTCTTCTCCAACGATGCCTTTCCCTCTTTCAGCTCTTCTTTTTCTCCTGAGAGTCCTCTGATCAACTTCAGACAGAATAGGAATAGCTCTCCCTGTACCTGACATACAAACAGGACAAGAGAAACACACAACCAGTGATACTTCACTCTATTGATAGAATGAAGTTCTAGTTAGCTTAAGCAAAAATTCAAACAGTTAGTGGGTTAATCAAAATTAAAGAAAAAGTGCTTGATCTAAACTACCACCTCACTTAATCATTGTCAATCTATTTCAATCCCTGGCAACGGCGCCAAAAACTTGATGTGCGGAAAACGATCCGACACAAAACTCACCGGTAAGTGCACCGGGTCGCATCAAGTAATAAAACTCACGGGAGTGAGGTCGATCCCACAGGGATTGAAGGATTGAGCAATTTTAGTTTAGTGATTGGTTTAGTCAAGCGAATCAAGATTTAGTTGAGAGATTTGTGATTAACAGAATTTAAATTGCATGGAAAGTAAAGGGAATGGGTAAATTGCATGAAATTAAAGAGAACTGAAATTTAAAGTGTTGAATCTTAAAGAACAAGTAATGTAAATTGCAGAAACTTAAAGTGCAAGGAATGTAAATGACTTGAATTGTAAATGGGTCAGGGATGTGGGATTGCAGAAATTAAACAAGGAAAAGTAAAATTGCAACAAACGGAGAAATAGAAGATAACTTGGATTGAATCGGATCTTAGAACAGAAATGTAAATGAGATTGAAAAGCATTAAACAGGGAATGTAAAATTGGAATTCAGATCTCAGGACCCAAGAGACTAGATAACCAAGTCTAGATCTCAACGCCTTCCTAGATTGACAATCCAAGGTTAGAAGAATAGCAAGTTAATGTTCATGGCAAGCTAGTTTTCTATGCATGCTACAATCACAAAAGAAATATAAATGATTGATGCTTCTATCTAGCTCACTTTATGAAATCTTTTTCTTATAATTCTTTCTTGAAACAAGCTTTTGATTTTCTTATTAGCTTCTCCTTTTGGGTGCTTTGCCCTATGAGTTAATAACAAAGCTACGATTCTAAATGCTTTGTTTTCAAGTATTACCACTTGATACATAAGCACCACAAACATTTGAATTAGAGGACTTCATTAAGCTCATTTTTTCTTTTCTTGACTTTCTAATCATTGATGCTCAGAACCTTGAGCTTTGAGGGAGTGCTTTTGCACTTGAGCTTAGCCTTGACTTCTAAGTGTTTTGTTTTCAAGCATTTGGCCTGATACATAAACACCACAAGTACTTAACAAATAAATTTCCATTGGTACTCAAAGCCTTCAGCTTTCTCATTCTTTCCCTTTTTCTTTCTTGCCTTTTTTTTTGCTTTTTTCAAGGTTTTCATGATTTCAAAAGATTTCACAAAATGTCCTAGATGAAAACTTCAATTAAATCAAATCTAATGCAATTGAGCAACAATCAATCATACTAACTTTCCAATACTTGTATGCACATACTAAATTCTTCTTAAATTCCTTGTTTGTTTAAGATCATGATACTTTATTGCTTTTGAATTCACAAAACTCAAGTTGGTAGTCATAATGTCACAGCAGCATGTTGCAATTTAAAAATCGAACTATGCCTATTCATACCACACATGTATACAGAGAAGGTAATAAGACAATCATGCAATTTAAAGTGCTGGAAACAAATGAGAGGAAAAAGAACTTTACAACCTTGTAATTCATCTTCTCTATTGTTGTCATCTTCCTCCCATTCTCCCACTTCCCACACCAAACTTAGAATGATTGCTTGTCCTCAAGCAACAATTAGAATCGTGGCTGTGGGGCTAAGATAGATCATGAATGTCTTACACAATGAAATGTTAGTGATACATGTGTTGAAGCAAGCAGAATTAAGAGTAACTATCAAGGCACAGAGAAACAAAGACATTGTGATTGCAAAAATAAGATGGTGTGCATGATACATTGCATAAAAATATAAGTGGCACACCAAACTTAGAATGCAATCATATGTCAATTTATTTGAATTAAAACTAAGCAGATGAAATTGTTGTATGTTAAATACAACACCAAGCTAAGAATCTGTCATGAATAAGGATCTCTTGGTAATGTATTAACAAAAACAGTTAATAAGCAAACTAAATGAAAGCATTTAAAGATAGAAAAATAACTAAAGCAAGTAGAATGCAAAAGTGTCAAATCAAAAAAGAAAACTAAAACTGCAGAGGCATTATGATTATGCAGACAAGTAGTGTTGCTTGAATAAATTGCATAGAAAATAAATGGCACACCAAACTTAGAATCTTGGTGTGTCACTCTCATTTTTGATTTGATGCAATCATCCAAAAAGATTGAAAACAATTTGTTGCAAGGCAACACCAACTTAAAATGTAACCATATGCCAATTTATTGAATTTAAATAAAACAAAGAACGAAAACAAAGCAGAGAAGAGAAATTATACCTATGGTTGACATGTTGTTCACTTTCTTCCTCTTCTTCCAATTTGTTAATAGGAATGACCTTAAGGGGGAAGAAGATTCAGCTAGTGTCCCCTGTCTTGGCCTCTCCTCAGCAAGCTTTCTTTTGTTAATGGCTTGATTGAGCTTGCTTACTGGATCAGGGGAGGGATGTGTTGCAGTTGACCTTCTCTTGCATTTTGTCCTTGGTATCTTGGTCACAATCCTCTTCTTGGTGCTTTTGTTAATTGCCTTCACTTCTTTGGATTCAAGACTTAGTTGCTGTGTGATTATTGGAGTTTTGTCTTCATCAAGAGTTCCTTGCAATGGTGGTTCAATGAGCCCTTCCTTTTTGCACCTCTCTGCTTCACTTGAGTGGGACTCCTCTTGAGTGTCTTTCTCACTTTCTTGCTCCTCCACTCCTTCCCTTGTACTCAATATTTGACTTAATAATTTTTTTATTGAGGAGGTTTGTTGATCTTCCCAGCATTTCTTCATCTCATCTTCATATTTTTCAATCATAAATTCAATTGTTGAGAGTTGTTGGGTCAGGAAAGTTTGTGAGAGTTGTGAGTCTTCATGTTCCTTTGTCTCCTCAAGTGCAGTTTCATTTTCAAATATCTTCACCACCTCATTCTCCATTGGAGTTTCACTTGATACAGGGATCTTTTGTTCTTCTTTTTCCCCTTCCTCACTCACAAATTGGTCTTCATCCTCCTTGCTAAGCTCTAAGTGTCCATCCATCTTCTCAAAAAGGCTCTCTCGTTCCTTCCAATGTTGTTCTTGTCTTTCCAAGAGTTCTCTGGACTTTTGAAGGAGGTCCTCAACTACTAGCTTAAGAGATAAAGATTGAGAGAAGTTTTGTGGATATGGATGTGTTATGGTGAGGTTGTTTTGAGTGGTATGGAATGAATCTTGTGAATTATGGAATAAGTTTTGTGGTTGGTGGAATGAATTTTGTGGATGATGAATTGAATTGTATGAATTTTGGAAGGAATTTTGTGTTGAGGCAAACTCAAGTGGTGAAGAATTTTGATATGAAAAATTTGGAGGTGAGGTTGGATAATTAAGAGGTGATGGCTCTTGATAAGTGGGATATGGGCTCTTAAATGCTTTCTGGTTTTGCTCCTCCCAGGCACAACTTGAAGAATTGTTGAAATCATCATAGTATGGACAATCTTGTGGTCCTTGGGAGGGATCTTGCATGAATTTGTTGAAAGCATAATCAAGAGATGATGTCTCTTGATGAATAGCATTTGGAGAATTAAAATTTCCTTCCCAGCCATAGTTTGTATCAATGTCATAACAGCATGGTTCACTTTGTGGCTCTGGGAGGAAATTCATTTCTCTTAATTGTTCACACTTTTGTTGATATGCACAGAGACCATGAGGATAATGATATAAGTCATTTTGTGGTCCTGGATCATATCTCATGTGAATTGCTTTATCATCTATCATTTCTTGGTGATACTCCCATCCACCATTAGAATAGCAACTTGCATCATTTTGTGGTGGAGAAAAATATCCCATATGATTCTCTTGCTCGTCTTGTGTCTCTGAAGCAAATCTCCATGGATTGGAGTGCTCGGAATTTTTATTTTCTTGGTGATATTCCCAGCCACCATTAGAGATTGGTGGTGATGGGTGATATCCCAGAAAGTTTGTTTGATCAAAAGATGAGATAAACTCCATTTAAGTTTTGTAGAACACAATCACAAAGCAATTGAAATACATGTCTCAGATGAGGATTTCTTAGTGAGGCAATAACACAAACACCTTAGTGTCAAAAAGAAACCAAAAAAATTAAAAGAACTGTACAAAGAAAAAAACAAAGAAAATGCTTAATCTAAACTACCATTCACTTAATCATTGTCAATCTTTTCCAATCCCCGGCAACGGCGCCAAAAACTTGATACGCAAAAATTAAGATTCACGTATAACCGGCAGGTATACCGGGTCGCATCAAGTAATAAAACTCACTAAGAGTGAGGTCGATCCCACGGAGATTGGTAGATTAATCAATTTTAGTTAAATGGTAATTTTTAGTCAAACAAACATGGTTTTGATTTCATGAGATTTGATTGTTGAATGTAATTGCAAACAGTTAAAGATAAATTGCAAGAAAGTAAAGATTGCAGAAATTTAAAGTGCAGAAATTAAATAACAAAATGATAAATTGCAAAGATGTAGAAGGGAGCTGGGTGATGGGTAATCAAAATAACTAAAGAACAAAAGAGATGAGAATTAATGATGGAGAGATCATTAGGGATCAGAGGTGTAAATTATCATAAATTGACTTGGTTTAACTCCTTCTCAATCATGGGTATAGATCCATGGCAGATTGTGAATAATTAAATCCCAATCTCTTGGCAATCCAATTTCTCTCAACACAACCAATTGCCACTCTCGTGATCTAATTGTTCATGAGAAGAGGTGAAGCTCAATTTCTAATCCAAAGCCACACAACTTCTAGGATCTCAACCAAGGGAGGTTACATCTCACATACCAACCCAAAGTGTATTGATCAAAGAAATCATGAAAGGATAACTCTAAACTGAATTCTATGGATTCTTTCTCAAGTTCACCATACAATTCATGTAGATTCAATCCTTCTCTCGAATGTAATTAAATCTGTGAAGAACAAGAGTTTCCTCTTGGATGAACCACTTGAATTGAGAAAGAGAAGAATTGTTGTCAATCCATTCGAATAAACAGAGCTCCTCCCCCTAATGAAAGTGGGATTTAGTGAATCATAGCTCTAAATTCAACAACAATTGCAAGAGTAATCATTAAAATTGAGTAGAGAAGAAATTGAAGAGTGAAGAAGAAGAAGTTCTTAGAAAACTCCAATTCAAAAAATTGCTTCCGAAAAGTAACTTCTACAAAAACTACCTAAAAGTTCCTAAAAAATAAAAAAAACTAAAAAGTGTAAAAATAAAAATCTAAGTGTGAAAAGTTTCAGAGCCTCCCACCCCTCCTCAAGTACAAAACTCTACTCTATTTATACTACTCCTAAAACTCATTTGGAGGTCTTCAATTGGATTAGCAATGTGGGCTTTTTCCTTGTTAAATTCTTGGTCCAATGGAGAAAGTATTCCCCTTTTGAAGAGATCAAAGAGCAGAGCAAGTTTCCATCAATTCTGGCCCATCTGGGTGTTGTTGCCAAAAACGCCAGCTTATAGCACGTTGGCAACGTGCAAGGAATTTCCTGGGCACCAGGCTTGGTGCTTGGGCGTTGCCAGCCCAAGTTGTTGCCAAACACTTGGCCCTTTCTGAATTCAGTTTTTGGTGCCCAAAGTTCCCTCTTGTTTGAGCTTCAATTTTGTGTTTTACTATAGACTATCATACATGGTTGGAAAGCTCTGAATGTCAGCTTTCCAACGCAATTGGAACCACCTCAATTGAATCTTTATAGCTCAAGTTATGGTCCTTTGAAGAAAGTATGGTCAAGCTGTCTGGGCTGGGCGTTTTTGGTGAACACGCCCATGATAACGCCCATGGCAATGCCCAAGGTTTCTGAGGTTCTAAATGAAGCTGGCTTTTGAACCTTCAAATGAACTCCAATACCTCACTATGATATATGGTTGGAAAGCTCTTGATGTCTACTTTCCAATGCCACTGAGTTCACCTCATTTGGAGTTTTCTAGCTCAAGATACAAGCCTTTGAAGAGGGCAATGTTGAGCTGCCTGGGCATTGTTGCCCAAGTTGTTGGCAAACACGCCAGCAACAACGCCAGGCTCTCTTCTTCCTCCTTGCTTGGGCGTTGTTGCCCACGTTGTTGGCAAACACGCCAGAGACAACGCGCCAACATCTCCCCTGGTAGCTTCCTGGCGTTGCCAACTTGGTTCTCAAGTTGGCAACGTGCAATGCATCTCAAGTTAGCTTCATTTCCTTGTTTTTGGGGCTTAAAGTTACCTCTGATTTGAGCTTCCATTTCATGTTGCATTGTGGACTATTGTACATCGTTGGAAAGCTCATGATGTCAGCTTTCTAACACAACTGGAAGCATATCAATTGGATCTCTGTGATTCAAGTTATTTATCCTTGAAGAGGGTAAGGTCAAGCTGCCTGCTGGATACACACTAGCACGTTGCCAACTTGGTTTCCAAGTTGCCAACATGCTGTTCTTTCCTGGCAGCACCAAATGGGCGTTGGCAACTTGGTTTCCAAGTTGCCAATGTGCTGTTTGCTCCTGGTTGCACAAAATGGGCGTTGCCAACTTGGTTTCCAAGTTGCCAACTTGCTATTCCTCCTTGTTCCAAGCTTTCCTTGCTCCATTGTCTTCTTGCTTCATCACCTAACATAAACCAAAGAATTTTCCTCAAAGTTTTGCCATCTTATGCATTAAATTTCAAGAAAATCATTCACCTCAACTTGCATATAAACTTCTTGAATCATTTGCATAGATTATGTCAAATTTCACTTAGTTCTTGGTTCATGAATGCATGGAGGAAAAACTCATAAAATTGCTCATTTATTTCAAAGAAAGTGAATGAAACTAAGCCAAAACTAACTAAACTAACTAGTTAAAATAGCAAATATGCGAATGCATCATAGATCCAACAAAAACAATTGCAAAGTAAATGAGGAATTGTAAATTGCAAAGAAAGTAGAAGAAGAAGCAAATAACAGAAACGAAAATTTCAATTATGCAGTAAAATGAAACAGAGAGATCTTAGGATGAGATTGAAACATAATTCCTCCAATTCTCCAACCAAAGATCCAAGACAATTGTAATTGAAATTGAAAGCAAGAAAACTGAGAGGAAGGGAATTCACTTCTCCTTCCCCGAGACTTAGAAATTAAAATTCACTCAACACCCCAAAAGCTCTCCGAAAACTCTCAATGAAAACTAAAGAAAAAAAAAGCTTTTCTAAAACTTCAAATCCTAAGCTATTTATACACTTTCTTTACATGATCCTAGAGCCTTCAATTGGGCCTTGGCCTTGATGGAGTTGGGTTGAATTAGGCCTCTGTTGCTTGCTCTTGGTGTTGGGAAGAAATCCACTTGTGAACCGAGCCATGTAACTTTCACGTTTGAGCCAACGTTTGAGGTCAAACGTTGACTCAAACGTTGCCGTGTGAACAATTATGCAGAGCTCATTCTTGCTGTCATCCACGTTTGGCTCAACGTTTGAGGTCAAACGTGAGCTCAAACGTGGAGCCCCCATGCCTTCTTTTTGGCCAACGTTTGGCCCAACGTTTGAGGTCAAACGTTGGCGCAAACGTGGCTCAATTAGCTCATCAATCAGGGGTGTTCTTCCATGCTCCTATTTGCCAAAATGTAGCCAACGTTTGACCTCATGTTTGAGGTCAAACGTTGGCTCAAACGTCGCTGCCAAAAGCTCAATCTTCTTCTCTTAGGTGCCAACGTTTGCCTCAACGTTTGAGGTCAAACGTTGGCGCAAACTTCACCTTCCAGGAATGCCATTTTTCTTCTTTTTGGCGCCAACGTTTGCCTCAACGTTTGAGGTCAAACGTTGGCGCAAACGTCACCTTCAAGGAGCTTCTTCTTTAGCCAACGTTTGCCTCAACGTTTGAGGTCAAACGTTGGCTCAAACGTTGATTCTTCTCCAGGGCATTCTTCATTTTCTTGCAACCTCCTTCCAAGCTTTGTTTCACCTATCATCAACCAATCAAAACATCAAAGCTATGCTTCAAATCATGAGATTGTTTCTCTTCCATAATATATGACAATTATAGCACAAAATCTCATGAAAATGCATCATTTTATACATGATTGATTGAGTCAAAGGTATCATGAATTTCAACCCAATTGGCTTACTTATGGCTTAAGAAAGTGCATAAAACTAAATGAAAACAAAGAAAAAGACTAGTAAAACTAGGCTAAGATGACTTGTCATCATAGTGCTATTTTTTTCAAATATATAATAAATTAGTTTTAAAAATTTAAACTTTTTAAATTTTTGTTGATTGGATATCTCTGAAAATCTTTATTTCTCAAAGTTTTGGTAAAAAGATTATTTTTTAAGTTTCAAAATTTAAAATAAAAACTTTTCATCTATTTTTCTTGTCATCCTAATATTTCATAGCTTTATTTTATTTTTCTATTTTAAATAAAAAATTTAATTTTTAAATTTAAAAATTCAAAAAATAAAAAATTATCTTTTGAAATCCGAAATTTTTTTCAAGAATATTTTTTAATTTTTTTCTTTATCGGATAGTGCTATTTTTTTTCAAATATATAATAAATTAGTTTTAAAAATTTAAACTTTTTATATTTTTGTTGATTGGATATCTCTGAAAATCTTTATTTCTCAAAGTTTTGGTAAAAAGATTATTTTTTAAGTTTCAAAATTTAAAAATAAAAGCTTTTCATCTTATTTTCTTGTCTTCCTATTATTTCACGGCTTTATTTTTTTTCTATCTTAAATAAAAAATTTAATTTTTAAATTTAAAAATTCAAAAAAATAAAAAATTGTCTTTTGAAATCCTAAATTTTTTCAAGAATATTTTTTTATTTTTTTATTCACCGGATAGTGCTATTTTTTCTCTAATATAGAATAAATTAGTTTTAAAAATTTAAACTTTTTAAATTTTTGTTGATTGGATATCTCTGTAAATCTTTATTTTTCAAATTTTTGGTAAAAAGATTACTTTTTAAGTTTTAAAATTTAAAAATAAAAACTTTTCATCTATTTTTCTTGTCTTCCTAATTTTTCTGGACTTTATTTTATTTTTCTATTTTAAACAAAAAATTTAATTTTTAAGTTTAAAAATTCAAAAAAATAAAAAACTGTCTTTTGAAATCCTAAATTTTTTTCAAGAATATTTTTTTATATTTTTATTCATCAAATAGTGCTATTTTTTTTCAAATATATAATAAATTAGTTTTAAAATTTTAAACTTTTTAAATTTTTGTTGATTGGATATCTCTGAAAATCTTTATTTCTCAAAGTTCTGGTAAAAAGATTATTATTTAAGTTTCAAAATTTAAAAATAAAAACTTTCATCTTTTTTTCTTGTCTTCCTAATATTTATGGATTTATTTTATTTTTCTATTTTAAATAAAAAATTTAATTTTTAAATTTAAAAATTCAAAAAAATAAAAATTATCTTTTGAAATCCTAAATTTTTTTCAACAATATTTTTTTATTTTTTATTCACAGAATAGTGATATTTTTTTCTCAAATATAGAATAAATTAGTTTTAAAATTTTAAACTTTTTAAATTTTTGTTGATTGGATATCTCTGAAAATCTTTATTTTTCAAATTTTGGTAAAAAGATTACTTTTTAAGTTTCAAAATTTAAAAATAAAAACTTTTCATCATTTTTTCTTTTCTTCCTAATATTTCTAGACTTTATTTTATTTTTCTATTTTAAATAAAAAATTTAATTTTTAAATTTTGAAAATTAAAAAAAATAAAAAATTGTCTTTTGAAATCCGAAATTTTTTTCAAGAATATTTTTTTATTTTTTTATTCACCGAATAGTGTTATTTTTTCACAAATATAGAATAAATTAGGTTTAAAAATTTAAACTTTTTACATTTTTTTCGATTGGATATCTCTGAAAATATTTATTTTTCAAATTTTTGGTAAAAATATTATTTTTTAAGTTTCAAAATTTAAAATAAAAACTTTTGATCTTTTTTTCTTGTCTTCCTATTATTTCTGGACTATATTTTATTTTTCTATTTTAAATAAAAAATTTAATTTTTAAATTTAAAAATTCAAAAAAATACAAAATTGTCTTTTGAAATACTAAATTTTTTCCAAGAATATTTTTTTATTCACCGGATAGTGCTATTTTTTCTCAAATATAGAAAAAATTAGTTTTAAAAATTTAATTTTAAATTTTTGTTGATTGGATATCTCTGAAAATCTTTATTTTTCAAATTTTTGGTAAAAAGATTATTTTTTAAGTTTTAAAATTTAAAAATAAAAACTTTCCATCTATTTTTTCTTGTCTTCCTAATATTTTTTGACTTTATTTTATTTTTCTATTTTAAATAAAAAATTTAATTTTTAAATTTAAAAATTCAAAAAATAAAAAATTGTCTTTTGAAATCCTAAATTTTTTTCAAGAATATTTTTTTATTTTTTTATTGATCGAATAGTGCTATTTGATGGGATTTTTGTGGAAAAACGAATTTCCAAACACCCAAAACTCACCGGCAAGTGTACCGGGTCGTATCAAGTAGTAAAACTCACTTAGAGTGAGGTCGATCCCACAGGGATTGATGGATCAAGCAACTTTAGTGGGTGATTAGTTTAGTCAAGCTAACATTGAAGTGAATTGGATGTGAAATTGAAGCAACAGAAATTGAATTGCAGGGAATTTAAAGCTGCAGAATGTAAATTGGCAAGTAACTTAAAGAGCAAGAAATATAAATTGCAAGAATCTTAAATGACAAGAAATGTAAATTGCATGAGAAGTAAAGGGGATTGGGTGCAAGGAATTTAAATGAAAGTAGTAAATCAGTAACTTAGAACAATTGCAGAAGAATTATCTTGCATGAAAAGTAAAATGGAAGTAATAATTCAAGCAACTGGAAATCTAAATTGCAGGAAGAATAAAAGAAACTGGGTGCTGGGAGCAATGTAAACAGAGAAACAAAATTACAGTGAATAAGAACTTAGAGCAATTGCAGGAAATGTAAATTGGAAGCAATGCAACAGAAAGTAAAAATGCTTGAAAGATTAAAACACAGAAAAGCAATGCTTAATTTGCAGCAAATTAAAAAGGATGTTGAAGATCTCAGGAGTGGAGGAGACTAGAAAACAAGTCTAGATCTCCAATCCTTCCTTGATCCAACAAGAGAAAAGTTGCAGAAAAGTAAAAGAACAGATTGCAGAAGAAGAAGATTTAAAACAGCAAATGAAAATTGAATTATGCAGTAAAAGAACAAGATGAATCTCAAATCAGGAATGAAACAGAATTCCTTCCTTCCCAAACCAAAATTCAAAAGAAAACTTAAAAGAGAGAGCTATTCTAATGGAGCTGCCCTCCCATATTCTCTAATGGGGGCTCCCTTCCTTGTGAAAATGAAACAAATGCCTTTTTATAGGCTGAAAAATGAAAATCAAATTCTAAACAAATTACAATTAAAAATAAATTCCTAAGCTAATTGATCCTTGTGCCTTTAAGTGATGATAATGGGCTTAGCTTGCTTTGGATTTGAGGATCTAGATGGCCTTGGTTCAATTGGTGAGGAATTGAATGTAAATAGATTTTTGGTTGAATTTGGCCCATGTGAAAATTGCTCCCAGGAGGATGCTCAGCTCACAAGTTGAGCTGAGCATTGAGGCCTTGTGTGTGGGTTCCCTTGTAGCGTGCAATGTTGGGGGGGAGGCACCAGGGGAATGCTCAGCTCACAAGTTGAGCTGAGCATTGAGGCCTTGTGCGCACGTCTTGCCTTGGACCGTGCCAAATTTGTTGCGCGCTCCACTCCCCTGGCCCGTGTTAAGTGTTTGTGTGGTGCACCAGGAGTAGCGCCTGCTCACTTTGTGAGCTGAGCATTGGCTTCCAAGGGGATGTCCTTTGAAATATTTTGCGTGCCAAGTCTTGGACATCATCAGGGTAGCGCTCAAGTGGTGCTAGGAGCGCACCTTCCTGAAACCTTCGTGTTCGAAACTTGCTGGCAGCATTTTGGCCAATTTTGGCTTATTTTCCTTGCAAGGAGCGCTCCCCCACCCCCCTTTGGTCATGGGTTCAAATCTTGGAGAAGGCATTTGGCAAATAATTTCCTTGAATTATTGCTTTCGACAATGCTTGATGACAAGTCATCATATACCCATTTTTCAAGCTAATTTCACTTGTTTTATTAGTCTTTATGCACTTTCTTGCATCCTAAGTAAGAGATTTGGAATGAAAACACATAACTTCTTTAAATCAAGCAACTACCATTAATTTGATGCTAATTCATGAGGTTTAAGCTAATTTTAATTGAATTTTAATTGATTCATAAGCCTTGTGAATTTAGTGATACTTTGAGTGGTTGTTTTGGTTTATTGTAGGTGAAGAAAAGAAGAAAAGAGAAAGCGTGGCTTAAGAAAGCGTGACCCAAGGAGAAAAAGGCGTGGCGCATAGAGGAGGGAGCAAGCATTGCCCTCCACAAGGGCACACTGCCCTCTAGGAGGGCAACATAAGGAAACGAGCCAAGAGAGGCAACGCTGCCCTGCCCACGACAAGGGCAGAGCACAAAATTGTGCCTTGGATCAAAGAAAGTAAAAACCTTGCCCTGCCCTCCACAAGGGCAGTATCGGGCTCACCAAAGGGAGAAATTCAAAGAAAAAGTTCACTATTGCTTTCCACAAGAATCGAACACGGCACCATGAGGAAGCAAGGAACTAAGCCTTACTTTGGTGCCAAGAAAATCAAAGAAAAGAGGAAGCGTGCGCGTCACACAAGGATCGAACACGGGGCTTCAATTTGGAAACATTGCCCTGCCCTCCGCAAGGGCAGGGCAGCATCCTGTGATGCACGGCCAGCGCACCAAGGGAAGTCTCAGCAGCACCAGCAGCACGCACGGGCACCATTCTGGCGCACCAAAAAGTTTTGCCCTGCCCTCCGCAAGGGCAGGGCAGCATCCTGCACGCACCAACGCACCACACGCACGCACCATGGGCCAGATGCTTCATTTTCTGCCCTGCCCTCCACAAGGGCAGGGCAGCCTCCTGGGAGCTACTTTCTTCATGGGCTAAAATTGGATTAAAAATCCAATAAAATTCATTTCTTCACCAAATCAAAAGCCCATCCAAATCCTAAGATCCAAGAATAGAAAGTGTATAAATAGGAGATAGTTTGATGTAATGAAAAAAAAAAACTTTTTCCTTTACTTTTGAACTTTGATCTTTCTTTTGAGCTTTGAATCTTCATTTTTATTTTTAACTTTCTCTTGGAGACTTCACTAAATTTCAGAGAATTGAGGAGAAGAATTGATCTCTCTTCTTCCTCGTTCTTGCTGGAGCAGTTTTACTTTTCTTGTTTGAGTTTTGGGTGTGAAGAATTGAGGAAATTCTGTCTCAATCTCCATTCAAAATCTCTTTAATTCATCTTCTGCATAATTGAGTTTAATTACAATTCCTTTACTACTTCTTCTTCAATTTCTTGTTAATTGCTTCGTGAACTTGGATCTAGGAAGGCAATTGAGATCTAGACTTTGCTATCTAGTCTCTTGAGTCCTGAGATCCCATTTTTCCTTTTGGTTCTCCTGTGAACCTCTACTGCAAGTTAAATTCAATTTCTGTTTGAATTCTAGTATTTCTAGTTCAACTTCTGCTTTATTAATTGTTGCAATTTAATTTCCCTTGTTTGAATTCTGAAATCCCAATCCTCAAATCCCTTTCCCATTCAAGCAATTTATATTTCTTGCACTTTAAGTTACTGCAATTTACATTTCTTGCATTTTAAGTTTCAGTCATTTAATTTCTTGTTCTTTAAGATTCAGCATATTTTACTTTCCTGCTCTTTAATTTACTGCAATTCTTCCCTCTCCCTTTACATTCCAAGCAATTTAGTTTCTGTTAATGTTAAACCACTCAACCAATATTTGATTCACTTGACTAAATCAACCACTAAACTAAAGTTGCTCAATCCTTCAATCCCTGTGGGATCGACCTCACTCCCGTGAGTTTTTATTACTTGATGCGACCCAGTACACTTGCCGGTGAGTTTTGTGTTGGATCGTTTTCCACACATCAATGCTCACTTGGTGAGCTGAGCATTGTTTTTCCTTTCCTTATTTCTTTGCTTCAAATTGTGCTCAGCTCACAAAGTGAGCAGAGCATTGAAACATTGCCTCCTTGGAATTTTCCTTTGTGCTCCTTTCATGTGCCACACTTCCTCATGTTCTTTGCCACACTTTTCTTCCTTGGGCCACGCTTTCTTCTTTTCTCCATTTCTTCACCTACAATTAATCAAAACAACCAATCAAAGTATCACCAAATTCACAAGGTTTATAAATCATTAAAAATCAATTAATTTTTGCCCAAACCTCATGATTTAGCATCAATTAAATGGTGGTTGTTTGATTTAAAGAAGTCATGCATTTTCATTCCAAATTACTTACTTAGAATGCAAGAAAGTGCATGAAAACTAGTGAAACAAGTGAAATTAGCTTGAAAAAATGCGTATATGATGACTTGTCATCACAATTTTTTCTCAAATATATAATAAATTAGTTTTAAAAATTTAAACAGTTTAAATTTTTCTTCATTGGATATCTCTGAAAATCTTTATTTTTCAAATTTTTGGTAAAAAGATTATTTTTTAAGTTTTAAAATTTAAAAATAAAAACTTTTCATTTATTTTTCTTGTCTTCCTAATATTTCTCGACTTTATTTTATTATTCTATTTTAATTTTTAAATTTAAAAATTCAAAAAATAAAAAATTGTCTTTTGAAATCCTAAATTTTTTTCAAGAATATTTTTTAATTTTTTATTCATCGGATAGTGCCATTTTTTTTCAAATATATAATAAATTAGTTTTAAAAATTTAAACTTTTTAAATTTTTGTTGATTGGATATCTCTGAAACTTTATTTTTCAAATTTTTGGTAAAAAGATTATTTTTTAAGTTTCAAAATTTAAAAATAAAAACTTTTCATCTTTTTTCTTGTCTTCCTAATATTTCTGGACTTTATTTTATTTTTCTATTTTAAATAAAAAATTTAATTTTTAAATTTAAAAATTCAAAAAATAAAAAATTGTCTTTTGAAATCCTAAATTTTTTCAAGAATATTTTTTTATTTTTTATTCACCGGATAGTGCTATTTTTTCTCAAATATAGAATAAATTAGTTTTAAAAATTTAAACTTTTTAAATTTTTGTTGATTGGATATCTCTGAAATCTTTATTTTTCAAATTTTTGGTAAAAAGATTATTTTTTAAGTTTAAAATTTAAAAATAAAAACTTTTCATCTATTTTTCTTGTCTTCCTAATATTTCTGACTTTATTTTATTTTTCTATTTTAAATAAAAAATTTAATTTTTAAATTTAAAAATTCAAAAAATAAAAAATTGTCTTTTGAAATCCTAAATTTTTTCAAGAATATTTTTTATTTTTTATTCACCGGATAGTGCTATTTTTCTCAAATATAGAATAAATTAGTTTTAAAAATTTAAACTTTTTAAATTTTTGTTGATTGGATATCTCTGAAAATCTTTATTTTTCAAATTTTTGGTAAAAAGATTATTTTTTAAGTTTCAAAATTTAAAAATAAAAACTTTTCATCTATTTTTCTTGTCTTCCTAATATTTCTGGACTTTATTTTATTTTTCTATTTTAAATAAAAAATTTAATTTTTAAATTTAAAAATTCAAAAAATAAAAAATTGTCTTTTGAAATCCTAAATTTTTTCAAGAATATTTTTTATTTTTTATTCACCGGATAGTGCTATTTTTCTCAAATATAGAATAAATTAGTTTTAAAAATTTAAACTTTTTAAATTTTTGTTGATTGGATATCTCTGAAAATCTTTATTTTTCAAATTTTTGGTAAAAAGATTATTTTTAAGTTTCAAAATTTAAAAATAAAAACTTTTCATCTTTTTTCTTGTCTTCCTAATATTTCTGGACTTTATTTTATTTTTCTATTTTAAATAAAAAATTTAATTTTTAAATTTAAAAATTCAAAAAAATAAAAAATTGTCTTTTGAAATCCTAAATTTTTTCAAGAATATTTTTTATTTTTTATTCACCGGATAGTGCTATTTTTCTCAAATATAGAATAAATTAGTTTTAAAAATTTAAACTTTTTAAATTTTTGTTGATTGGATATCTCTGAAAATCTTTATTTTTCAAATTTTTGGTAAAAAGATTATTTTTAAGTTTCAAAATTTAAAAATAAAAACTTTTCATCTATTTTTCTTGTCTTCCTAATATTTCTGGACTTTATTTTATTTTTCTATTTTAAATAAAAAATTTAATTTTTAAATTTAAAAATTCAAAAAATAAAAAATTGTCTTTTGAAATCCTAAATTTTTTCAAGAATATTTTTTATTTTTTATTCACCGGATAGTGCTATTTTTTCTCAAATATAGAATAAATTAGTTTTAAAAATTTAAACTTTTTAAATTTTTGTTGATTGGATATCTCTGAAAATCTTTATTTTTCAAATTTTTGGTAAAAAGATTATTTTTTAAGTTTCAAAATTTAAAAATAAAAACTTTTCATCTTTTTTCTTGTCTTCCTAATATTTCTGACTTTATTTTATTTTTCTATTTTAAATAAAAAATTTAATTTTTAAATTTAAAAATTCAAAAAATAAAAAATTGTCTTTTGAAATCCTAAATTTTTTCAAGAATATTTTTTATTTTTTATTCACCGGATAGTGCTATTTTTCTCAAATATAGAATAAATTAGTTTTAAAAATTTAAACTTTTTAAATTTTTGTTGATTGGATATCTCTGAAAATCTTTATTTTTCAAATTTTTGGTAAAAAGATTATTTTTTAAGTTTAAAATTTAAAAATAAAAACTTTTCATCTATTTTTCTTGTCTTCCTAATATTTCTGGACTTTATTTTATTTTTCTATTTTAAATAAAAAATTTAATTTTTAAATTTAAAAATTCAAAAAATAAAAAATTGTCTTTTGAAATCCTAAATTTTTTCAAGAATATTTTTTATTTTTTATTCACCGGATAGTGCTATTTTTTCTCAAATATAGAATAAATTAGTTTTAAAAATTTAAACTTTTTAAATTTTTGTTGATTGGATATCTCTGAAAATCTTTATTTTTCAAATTTTTGGTAAAAAGATTATTTTTTAAGTTTCAAAATTTAAAAATAAAAACTTTTCATCTATTTTTCTTGTCTTCCTAATATTTCTGGACTTTATTTTATTTTTCTATTTTAAATAAAAAATTTAATTTTTAAATTTAAAAATTCAAAAAATAAAAAATTGTCTTTTGAAATCCTAAATTTTTTCAAGAATATTTTTTATTTTTTATTCACCGGATAGTGCTATTTTTCTCAAATATAGAATAAATTAGTTTTAAAAATTTAAACTTTTTAAATTTTTGTTGATTGGATATCTCTGAAAATCTTTATTTTTCAAATTTTTGGTAAAAAGATTATTTTTTAAGTTTAAAATTTAAAAATAAAAACTTTTCATCTATTTTTCTTGTCTTCCTAATATTTCTGGACTTTATTTTATTTTTCTATTTTAAATAAAAAATTTAATTTTTAAATTTAAAAATTCAAAAAATAAAAAATTGTCTTTTGAAATCCTAAATTTTTTTCAAGAATATTTTTTATTTTTTATTCACCGGATAGTGCTATTTTTCTCAAATATAGAATAAATTAGTTTTAAAAATTTAAACTTTTTAAATTTTTGTTGATTGGATATCTCTGAAAATCTTTATTTTTCAAATTTTTGGTAAAAAGATTATTTTTTAAGTTTAAAATTTAAAAATAAAAACTTTTCATCTATTTTTCTTGTCTTCCTAATATTTCTGGACTTTATTTTATTTTTCTATTTTAAATAAAAAATTTAATTTTTAAATTTAAAAATTCAAAAAAATAAAAAATTGTCTTTTGAAATCCTAAATTTTTTCAAGAATATTTTTTATTTTTTATTCACCGGATAGTGCTATTTTTTCTCAAATATAGAATAAATTAGTTTTAAAAATTTAAACTTTTTAAATTTTTGTTGATTGGATATCTCTGAAAATCTTTATTTTTCAAATTTTTGGTAAAAAGATTATTTTTTAAGTTTCAAAATTTAAAAATAAAAACTTTTCATCATTTTTCTTGTCTTCCTAATATTTCTGGACTTTATTTTATTTTTCTATTTTAAATAAAAAATTTAATTTTTAAATTTAAAAATTCAAAAAAATAAAAAATTGTCTTTTGAAATCCTAAATTTTTTCAAGAATATTTTTTATTTTTTATTCACCGGATAGTGCTATTTTTTCACAAATATAGAATAAATTAGTTTTAAAAATTTAAACTTTTTAAATTTTTGTTGATTGGATATCTCTGAAAATCTTTATTTTTCAAATTTTTGGTAAAAAGATTATTTTTTAAGTTTCAAAATTTAAAAATAAAAACTTTTCATCTTTTTTCTTGTCTTCCTAATATTTCTGGACTTTATTTTATTTTTCTATTTTAAATAAAAAATTTAATTTTTAAATTTAAAAATTCAAAAAATAAAAAATTGTCTTTTGAAATCCTAAATTTTTTCAAGAATATTTTTTATTTTTTATTCACCGGATAGTGCTATTTTTCTCAAATATAGAATAAATTAGTTTTAAAAATTTAAACTTTTTAAATTTTTGTTGATTGGATATCTCTGAAAATCTTTATTTTTCAAATTTTTGGTAAAAAGATTATTTTTTAAGTTTCAAAATTTAAAAATAAAAACTTTTCATCTTTTTTCTTGTCTTCCTAATATTTCTGGACTTTATTTTATTTTTCTATTTTAAATAAAAAATTTAATTTTTAAATTTAAAAATTCAAAAAATAAAAAATTGTCTTTTGAAATCCTAAATTTTTTTCAAGAATATTTTTTATTTTTTATTCACCGGATAGTGCTATTTTTCTCAAATATAGAATAAATTAGTTTTAAAAATTTAAACTTTTTAAATTTTTGTTGATTGGATATCTCTGAAAATCTTTATTTTTCAAATTTTGGTAAAAAGATTATTTTTTAAGTTTCAAAATTTAAAAATAAAAACTTTTCATCTATTTTTCTTGTCTTCCTAATATTTCTGGACTTTATTTTATTTTTCTATTTTAAATAAAAAATTTAATTTTTAAATTTAAAAATTCAAAAAAATAAAAAATTGTCTTTTGAAATCCTAAATTTTTTTCAAGAATATTTTTTATTTTTTATTCACCGGATAGTGCTATTTTTCTCAAATATAGAATAAATTAGTTTTAAAAATTTAAACTTTTTAAATTTTTGTTGATTGGATATCTCTGAAAATCTTTATTTTTCAAATTTTGGTAAAAAGATTATTTTTTAAGTTTCAAAATTTAAAAATAAAAACTTTTCATCTATTTTTCTTGTCTTCCTAATATTTCTGACTTTATTTTATTTTTCTATTTTAAATAAAAAATTTAATTTTTAAATTTAAAAATTCAAAAAAATAAAAAATTGTCTTTTGAAATCCTAAATTTTTTTCAAGAATATTTTTTATTTTTTATTCACCGGATAGTGCTATTTTTCTCAAATATAGAATAAATTAGTTTTAAAAATTTAAACTTTTTAAATTTTTGTTGATTGGATATCTCTGAAAATCTTTATTTTTCAAATTTTTGGTAAAAAGATTATTTTTTAAGTTTCAAAATTTAAAAATAAAAACTTTTCATCATTTTTCTTGTCTTCCTAATATTTCTGACTTTATTTTATTTTTCTATTTTAAATAAAAATTTAATTTTTAAATTTAAAAATTCAAAAAATAAAAAATTGTCTTTTGAAATCCTAAATTTTTTTCAAGAATATTTTTTATTTTTTATTCACCGGATAGTGCTATTTTTTCCAAATATAGAATAAATTAGTTTTAAAAATTTAAACTTTTTAAATTTTTGTTGATTGGATATCTCTGAAAATCTTTATTTTTCAAATTTTTGGTAAAAAGATTATTTTTTAAGTTTCAAAATTTAAAAATAAAAACTTTTCATCTATTTTTCTTGTCTTCCTAATATTTCTGGACTTTATTTTATTTTTCTATTTTAAATAAAAAATTTAATTTTTAAATTTAAAAATTCAAAAAATAAAAAATTGTCTTTTGAAATCCTAAATTTTTTTCAAGAATATTTTTTATTTTTTATTCACCGGATAGTGCTATTTTTCTCAAATATAGAATAAATTAGTTTTAAAAATTTAAACTTTTTAAATTTTTGTTGATTGGATATCTCTGAAAATCTTTATTTTTCAAATTTTTGGTAAAAAGATTATTTTTTAAGTTTCAAAATTTAAAAATAAAAACTTTTCATCTTTTTTCTTGTCTTCCTAATATTTCTGGACTTTATTTTATTTTTCTATTTTAAATAAAAAATTTAATTTTAAATTTAAAAATTCAAAAAAATAAAAAATTGTCTTTTGAAATCCTAAATTTTTTTCAAGAATATTTTTTTATTTTTTATTCACCGGATAGTGCTATTTTTCTCAAATATAGAATAAATTAGTTTTAAAAATTTAAACTTTTTAAATTTTTGTTGATTGGATATCTCTGAAAATCTTTATTTTTCAAATTTTGGTAAAAAGATTATTTTTTAAGTTTCAAAATTTAAAAATAAAAACTTTTCATCTATTTTTCTTGTCTTCCTAATATTTCTGGACTTTATTTTATTTTTCTATTTTAAATAAAAAATTTAATTTTTAAATTTAAAAATTCAAAAAAATAAAAATTGTCTTTTGAAATCCTAAATTTTTTTCAAGAATATTTTTTATTTTTTATTCACCGGATAGTGCTATTTTTTCTCAAATATAGAATAAATTAGTTTTAAAAATTTAAACTTTTTAAATTTTTGTTGATTGGATATCTCTGAAAATCTTTATTTTTCAAATTTTTGGTAAAAAGATTATTTTTTAAGTTTCAAAATTTAAAAATAAAAACTTTTCATCTATTTTTCTTGTCTTCCTAATATTTCTGGACTTTATTTTATTTTTCTATTTTAAATAAAAAATTTAATTTTTAAATTTAAAAATTCAAAAAAATAAAAAATTGTCTTTTGAAATCCTAAATTTTTTTCAAGAATATTTTTTATTTTTTATTCACCGGATAGTGCTATTTTTCTCAAATATAGAATAAATTAGTTTTAAAAATTTAAACTTTTTAAATTTTTGTTGATTGGATATCTCTGAAAATCTTTATTTTTCAAATTTTTGGTAAAAAGATTATTTTTTAAGTTTCAAAATTTAAAAATAAAAACTTTTCATCTTTTTTCTTGTCTTCCTAATATTTCTGACTTTATTTTATTTTTCTATTTTAAATAAAAAATTTAATTTTTAAATTTAAAAATTCAAAAAAATAAAAAATTGTCTTTTGAAATCCTAAATTTTTTTCAAGAATATTTTTTATTTTTTATTCACCGGATAGTGCTATTTTTTCTCAAATATAGAATAAATTAGTTTTAAAAATTTAAACTTTTTAAATTTTTGTTGATTGGATATCTCTGAAAATCTTTATTTTTCAAATTTTTGGTAAAAAGATTATTTTTTAAGTTTCAAAATTTAAAAATAAAAACTTTTCATCTTTTTTCTTGTCTTCCTAATATTTCTGGACTTTATTTTATTTTTCTATTTTAAATAAAAAATTTAATTTTTAAATTTAAAAATTCAAAAAAATAAAAAATTGTCTTTTGAAATCCTAAATTTTTTCAAGAATATTTTTTATTTTTTATTCACCGGATAGTGCTATTTTTCTCAAATATAGAATAAATTAGTTTTAAAAATTTAAACTTTTAAATTTTTGTTGATTGGATATCTCTGAAAATCTTTATTTTTCAAATTTTTGGTAAAAAGATTATTTTTTAAGTTTAAAATTTAAAAATAAAAACTTTTCATCTATTTTTCTTGTCTTCCTAATATTTCTGGACTTTATTTTATTTTTCTATTTTAAATAAAAAATTTAATTTTTAAATTTAAAAATTCAAAAAATAAAAAATTGTCTTTTGAAATCCTAAATTTTTTCAAGAATATTTTTTATTTTTTATTCACCGGATAGTGCTATTTTTTCTCAAATATAGAATAAATTAGTTTTAAAAATTTAAACTTTTTAAATTTTTGTTGATTGGATATCTCTGAAAATCTTTATTTTTCAAATTTTGGTAAAAAGATTATTTTTTAAGTTTCAAAATTTAAAAATAAAAACTTTTCATCTATTTTTCTTGTCTTCCTAATATTTCTGGACTTTATTTTATTTTTCTATTTTAAATAAAAAATTTAATTTTTAAATTTAAAAATTCAAAAAAATAAAAAATTGTCTTTTGAAATCCTAAATTTTTTCAAGAATATTTTTTATTTTTTATTCACCGGATAGTGCTATTTTTCTCAAATATAGAATAAATTAGTTTTAAAAATTTAAACTTTTTAAATTTTTGTTGATTGGATATCTCTGAAAATCTTTATTTTTCAAATTTTTGGTAAAAAGATTATTTTTTAAGTTTCAAAATTTAAAAATAAAAACTTTTCATCTTTTTTCTTGTCTTCCTAATATTTCTGACTTTATTTTATTTTTCTATTTTAAATAAAAATTTAATTTTTAAATTTAAAAATTCAAAAAATAAAAAATTGTCTTTTGAAATCCTAAATTTTTTCAAGAATATTTTTTATTTTTTATTCACCGGATAGTGCTATTTTTTCTCAAATATAGAATAAATTAGTTTTAAAAATTTAAACTTTTTAAATTTTTGTTGATTGGATATCTCTGAAAATCTTTATTTTTCAAATTTTTGGTAAAAAGATTATTTTTTAAGTTTCAAAATTTAAAAATAAAAACTTTTCATCTATTTTTCTTGTCTTCCTAATATTTCTGGACTTTATTTTATTTTTCTATTTTAAATAAAAAATTTAATTTTTAAATTTAAAAATTCAAAAAAATAAAAAATTGTCTTTTGAAATCCTAAATTTTTTTCAAGAATATTTTTTATTTTTTATTCACCGGATAGTGCTATTTTTCTCAAATATAGAATAAATTAGTTTTAAAAATTTAAACTTTTTAAATTTTTGTTGATTGGATATCTCTGAAAATCTTTATTTTTCAAATTTTTGGTAAAAAGATTATTTTTTAAGTTTAAAATTTAAAAATAAAAACTTTTCATCTATTTTTCTTGTCTTCCTAATATTTCTGGACTTTATTTTATTTTTCTATTTTAAATAAAAAATTTAATTTTTAAATTTAAAAATTCAAAAAATAAAAAATTGTCTTTTGAAATCCTAAATTTTTTCAAGAATATTTTTTATTTTTTATTCACCGGATAGTGCTATTTTTCTCAAATATAGAATAAATTAGTTTTAAAAATTTAAACTTTTTAAATTTTTGTTGATTGGATATCTCTGAAAATCTTTATTTTCAAATTTTGGTAAAAAGATTATTTTTAAGTTTCAAAATTTAAAAATAAAAACTTTTCATCTTTTTTCTTGTCTTCCTAATATTTCTGGACTTTATTTTATTTTTCTATTTTAAATAAAAATTTAATTTTTAAATTTAAAAATTCAAAAAATAAAAAATTGTCTTTTGAAATCCTAAATTTTTTTCAAGAATATTTTTTATTTTTTATTCACCGGATAGTGCTATTTTTTCTCAAATATAGAATAAATTAGTTTTAAAAATTTAAACTTTTTAAATTTTTGTTGATTGGATATCTCTGAAAATCTTTATTTTTCAAATTTTTGGTAAAAAGATTATTTTTTAAGTTTAAAATTTAAAAATAAAAACTTTTCATCTATTTTTCTTGTCTTCCTAATATTTCTGGACTTTATTTTATTTTTCTATTTTAAATAAAAAATTTAATTTTTAAATTTAAAAATTCAAAAAATAAAAAATTGTCTTTTGAAATCCTAAATTTTTTCAAGAATATTTTTTATTTTTTATTCACCGGATAGTGCTATTTTTTCTCAAATATAGAATAAATTAGTTTTAAAAATTTAAACTTTTTAAATTTTTGTTGATTGGATATCTCTGAAAATCTTTATTTTTCAAATTTTTGGTAAAAAGATTATTTTTTAAGTTTCAAAATTTAAAAATAAAAACTTTTCATCTTTTTTCTTGTCTTCCTAATATTTCTGGACTTTATTTTATTTTTCTATTTTAAATAAAAAATTTAATTTTTAAATTTAAAAATTCAAAAAAATAAAAAATTGTCTTTTGAAATCCTAAATTTTTTTCAAGAATATTTTTTATTTTTTATTCACCGGATAGTGCTATTTTTCTCAAATATAGAATAAATTAGTTTTAAAAATTTAAACTTTTTAAATTTTTGTTGATTGGATATCTCTGAAATCTTTATTTTTCAAATTTTTGGTAAAAAGATTATTTTTTAAGTTTAAAATTTAAAAATAAAAACTTTTCATCTATTTTTCTTGTCTTCCTAATATTTCTGGACTTTATTTTATTTTTCTATTTTAAATAAAAAATTTAATTTTTAAATTTAAAAATTCAAAAAATAAAAAATTGTCTTTTGAAATCCTAAATTTTTTTCAAGAATATTTTTTATTTTTTATTCACCGGATAGTGCTATTTTTCTCAAATATAGAATAAATTAGTTTTAAAAATTTAAACTTTTTAAATTTTTGTTGATTGGATATCTCTGAAAATCTTTATTTTCAAATTTTGGTAAAAAGATTATTTTTTAAGTTTCAAAATTTAAAAATAAAAACTTTTCATCTTTTTTCTTGTCTTCCTAATATTTCTGGACTTTATTTTATTTTTCTATTTTAAATAAAAAATTTAATTTTTAAATTTAAAAATTCAAAAAAATAAAAAATTGTCTTTTGAAATCCTAAATTTTTTCAAGAATATTTTTTTATTTTTTATTCACCGGATAGTGCTATTTTTCTCAAATATAGAATAAATTAGTTTTAAAAATTTAAACTTTTTAAATTTTTGTTGATTGGATATCTCTGAAAATCTTTATTTTTCAAATTTTTGGTAAAAAGATTATTTTTTAAGTTTAAAATTTAAAAATAAAAACTTTTCATCTATTTTTCTTGTCTTCCTAATATTTCTGGACTTTATTTTATTTTTCTATTTTAAATAAAAAATTTAATTTTTAAATTTAAAAATTCAAAAAATAAAAAATTGTCTTTTGAAATCCTAAATTTTTTCAAGAATATTTTTTATTTTTTATTCACCGGATAGTGCTATTTTTCTCAAATATAGAATAAATTAGTTTTAAAAATTTAAACTTTTTAAATTTTTGTTGATTGGATATCTCTGAAAATCTTTATTTTTCAAATTTTTGGTAAAAAGATTATTTTTTAAGTTTCAAAATTTAAAAATAAAAACTTTTCATCATTTTTCTTGTCTTCCTAATATTTCTGGACTTTATTTTATTTTTCTATTTTAAATAAAAATTTAATTTTTAAATTTAAAAATTCAAAAAAATAAAAAATTGTCTTTTGAAATCCTAAATTTTTTCAAGAATATTTTTTATTTTTTATTCACCGGATAGTGCTATTTTTCTCAAATATAGAATAAATTAGTTTTAAAAATTTAAACTTTTTAAATTTTTGTTGATTGGATATCTCTGAAAATCTTTATTTTTCAAATTTTTGGTAAAAAGATTATTTTTTAAGTTTCAAAATTTAAAAATAAAAACTTTTCATCTTTTTTCTTGTCTTCCTAATATTTCTGGACTTTATTTTATTTTTCTATTTTAAATAAAAAATTTAATTTTTAAATTTAAAAATTCAAAAAATAAAAAATTGTCTTTTGAAATCCTAAATTTTTTCAAGAATATTTTTTATTTTTTATTCACCGGATAGTGCTATTTTTCTCAAATATAGAATAAATTAGTTTTAAAAATTTAAACTTTTTAAATTTTTGTTGATTGGATATCTCTGAAAATCTTTATTTTTCAAATTTTTGGTAAAAAGATTATTTTTTAAGTTTCAAAATTTAAAAATAAAAACTTTTCATCTTTTTTCTTGTCTTCCTAATATTTCTGACTTTATTTTATTTTTCTATTTTAAATAAAAAATTTAATTTTTAAATTTAAAAATTCAAAAAATAAAAAATTGTCTTTTGAAATCCTAAATTTTTTTCAAGAATATTTTTTATTTTTTATTCACCGGATAGTGCTTTTTTCTCAAATATAGAATAAATTAGTTTTAAAAATTTAAACTTTTTAAATTTTTGTTGATTGGATATCTCTGAAAATCTTTATTTTTCAAATTTTTGGTAAAAAGATTATTTTTAAGTTTTAAAATTTAAAAATAAAAACTTTTCATCTATTTTTCTTGTCTTCCTAATATTTCTGGACTTTATTTTATTTTTCTATTTTAAATAAAAAATTTAATTTTTAAATTTAAAAATTCAAAAAATAAAAAATTGTCTTTTGAAATCCTAAATTTTTTTCAAGAATATTTTTTTATTTTTTATTCACCGGATAGTGCTATTTTTCTCAAATATAGAATAAATTAGTTTTAAAAATTTAAACTTTTTAAATTTTTGTTGATTGGATATCTCTGAAAATCTTTATTTTTCAAATTTTTGGTAAAAAGATTATTTTTTAAGTTTCAAAATTTAAAAATAAAAACTTTTCATCTTTTTTCTTGTCTTCCTAATATTTCTGGACTTTATTTTATTTTTCTATTTTAAATAAAAAATTTAATTTTTAAATTTAAAAATTCAAAAAATAAAAAATTGTCTTTTGAAATCCTAAATTTTTTCAAGAATATTTTTTATTTTTTATTCACCGGATAGTGCTATTTTTCTCAAATATAGAATAAATTAGTTTTAAAAATTTAAACTTTTTAAATTTTTGTTGATTGGATATCTCTGAAAATCTTTATTTTTCAAATTTTTGGTAAAAAGATTATTTTTTAAGTTTTAAAATTTAAAAATAAAAACTTTTCATCTATTTTTCTTGTCTTCCTAATATTTCTGACTTTATTTTATTTTTCTATTTTAAATAAAAATTTAATTTTTAAATTTAAAAATTCAAAAAAATAAAAAATTGTCTTTTGAAATCCTAAATTTTTTCAAGAATATTTTTTATTTTTTATTCACCGGATAGTGCTATTTTTCTCAAATATAGAATAAATTAGTTTTAAAAATTTAAACTTTTTAAATTTTTGTTGATTGGATATCTCTGAAAATCTTTATTTTTCAAATTTTTGGTAAAAAGATTATTTTTTAAGTTTAAAATTTAAAAATAAAAACTTTTCATCTATTTTTCTTGTCTTCCTAATATTTCTGGACTTTATTTTATTTTTCTATTTTAAATAAAAAATTTAATTTTTAAATTTAAAAATTCAAAAAATAAAAAATTGTCTTTTGAAATCCTAAATTTTTTCAAGAATATTTTTTATTTTTTATTCACCGGATAGTGCTATTTTTTCTCAAATATAGAATAAATTAGTTTTAAAAATTTAAACTTTTTAAATTTTTGTTGATTGGATATCTCTGAAATCTTTATTTTTCAAATTTTTGGTAAAAAGATTATTTTTTAAGTTTAAAATTTAAAAATAAAAACTTTTCATCTATTTTTCTTGTCTTCCTAATATTTCTGGACTTTATTTTATTTTTCTATTTTAAATAAAAAATTTAATTTTTAAATTTAAAAATTCAAAAAATAAAAAATTGTCTTTTGAAATCCTAAATTTTTTTCAAGAATATTTTTTATTTTTTATTCACCGGATAGTGCTATTTTTTCTCAAATATAGAATAAATTAGTTTTAAAAATTTAAACTTTTTAAATTTTTGTTGATTGGATATCTCTGAAAATCTTTATTTTTCAAATTTTTGGTAAAAAGATTATTTTTTAAGTTTCAAAATTTAAAAATAAAAACTTTTCATCTATTTTTCTTGTCTTCCTAATATTTCTGGACTTTATTTTATTTTTCTATTTTAAATAAAAAATTTAATTTTAAATTTAAAAATTCAAAAAAATAAAAAATTGTCTTTTGAAATCCTAAATTTTTTTCAAGAATATTTTTTATTTTTTATTCACCGGATAGTGCTATTTTTCTCAAATATAGAATAAATTAGTTTTAAAAATTTAAACTTTTTAAATTTTTGTTGATTGGATATCTCTGAAAATCTTTATTTTTCAAATTTTTGGTAAAAAGATTATTTTTTAAGTTTAAAATTTAAAAATAAAAACTTTTCATCTATTTTTCTTGTCTTCCTAATATTTCTGACTTTATTTTATTTTTCTATTTTAAATAAAAAATTTAATTTTTAAATTTAAAAATTCAAAAAATAAAAAATTGTCTTTTGAAATCCTAAATTTTTTTCAAGAATATTTTTTATTTTTTATTCACCGGATAGTGCTATTTTTCTCAAATATAGAATAAATTAGTTTTAAAAATTTAAACTTTTTAAATTTTTGTTGATTGGATATCTCTGAAAATCTTTATTTTTCAAATTTTTGGTAAAAAGATTATTTTTTAAGTTTCAAAATTTAAAAATAAAAACTTTTCATCTTTTTTCTTGTCTTCCTAATATTTCTGGACTTTATTTTATTTTTCTATTTTAAATAAAAAATTTAATTTTTAAATTTAAAAATTCAAAAAAATAAAAAATTGTCTTTTGAAATCCTAAATTTTTTTCAAGAATATTTTTTATTTTTTTATTCACCGGATAGTGCTATTTTTCTCAAATATAGAATAAATTAGTTTTAAAAATTTAAACTTTTTAAATTTTTGTTGATTGGATATCTCTGAAAATCTTTATTTTTCAAATTTTTGGTAAAAAGATTATTTTTTAAGTTTAAAATTTAAAAATAAAAACTTTTCATCTATTTTTCTTGTCTTCCTAATATTTCTGGACTTTATTTTATTTTTCTATTTTAAATAAAAAATTTAATTTTTAAATTTAAAAATTCAAAAAATAAAAAATTGTCTTTTGAAATCCTAAATTTTTTTCAAGAATATTTTTTATTTTTTATTCACCGGATAGTGCTATTTTTTCTCAAATATAGAATAAATTAGTTTTAAAAATTTAAACTTTTTAAATTTTTGTTGATTGGATATCTCTGAAAATCTTTATTTTTCAAATTTTTGGTAAAAAGATTATTTTTTAAGTTTCAAAATTTAAAAATAAAAACTTTTCATCTTTTTTCTTGTCTTCCTAATATTTCTGGACTTTATTTTATTTTTCTATTTTAAATAAAAAATTTAATTTTAAATTTAAAAATTCAAAAAATAAAAAATTGTCTTTTGAAATCCTAAATTTTTTTCAAGAATATTTTTTATTTTTTATTCACCGGATAGTGCTATTTTTTCTCAAATATAGAATAAATTAGTTTTAAAAATTTAAACTTTTTAAATTTTTGTTGATTGGATATCTCTGAAAATCTTTATTTTTCAAATTTTTGGTAAAAAGATTATTTTTAAGTTTTAAAATTTAAAAATAAAAACTTTTCATCTATTTTTCTTGTCTTCCTAATATTTCTGGACTTTATTTTATTTTTCTATTTTAAATAAAAAATTTAATTTTTAAATTTAAAAATTCAAAAAATAAAAAATTGTCTTTTGAAATCCTAAATTTTTTCAAGAATATTTTTTATTTTTTATTCACCGGATAGTGCTATTTTTCTCAAATATAGAATAAATTAGTTTTAAAAATTTAAACTTTTTAAATTTTTGTTGATTGGATATCTCTGAAAATCTTTATTTTTCAAATTTTTGGTAAAAAGATTATTTTTTAAGTTTCAAAATTTAAAAATAAAAACTTTTCATCTTTTTTCTTGTCTTCCTAATATTTCTGGACTTTATTTTATTTTTCTATTTTAAATAAAAATTTAATTTTTAAATTTAAAAATTCAAAAAAATAAAAAATTGTCTTTTGAAATCCTAAATTTTTTCAAGAATATTTTTTATTTTTTATTCACCGGATAGTGCTATTTTTCTCAAATATAGAATAAATTAGTTTTAAAAATTTAAACTTTTTAAATTTTTGTTGATTGGATATCTCTGAAAATCTTTATTTTTCAAATTTTTGGTAAAAAGATTATTTTTTAAGTTTCAAAATTTAAAAATAAAAACTTTTCATCTTTTTTCTTGTCTTCCTAATATTTCTGGACTTTATTTTATTTTTCTATTTTAAATAAAAAATTTAATTTTTAAATTTAAAAATTCAAAAAATAAAAAATTGTCTTTTGAAATCCTAAATTTTTTCAAGAATATTTTTTATTTTTTATTCACCGGATAGTGCTATTTTTCTCAAATATAGAATAAATTAGTTTTAAAAATTTAAACTTTTTAAATTTTTGTTGATTGGATATCTCTGAAAATCTTTATTTTTCAAATTTTTGGTAAAAAGATTATTTTTTAAGTTTCAAAATTTAAAAATAAAAACTTTTCATCTTTTTTCTTGTCTTCCTAATATTTCTCGACTTTATTTTATTTTTCTATTTTAAATAAAAAATTTAATTTTTAAATTTAAAAATTCAAAAAAATAAAAAATTGTCTTTTGAAATCCTAAATTTTTTTCAAGAATATTTTTTTATTTTTTATTCACCGGATAGTGCTTTTTTTCTCAAATATAGAATAAATTAGTTTTAAAAATTTAAACTTTTTAAATTTTTGTTGATTGGATATCTCTGAAAATCTTTATTTTTCAAATTTTTGGTAAAAAGATTATTTTTAAGTTTAAAATTTAAAAATAAAAACTTTTCATCTATTTTTCTTGTCTTCCTAATATTTCTGGACTTTATTTTATTTTTCTATTTTAAATAAAAAATTTAATTTTTAAATTTAAAAATTCAAAAAATAAAAAATTGTCTTTTGAAATCCTAAATTTTTTCAAGAATATTTTTTATTTTTTATTCACCGGATAGTGCTATTTTTTCTCAAATATAGAATAAATTAGTTTTAAAAATTTAAACTTTTAAATTTTTGTTGATTGGATATCTCTGAAAATCTTTATTTTCAAATTTGGTAAAAGATTATTTTTTAATTTCAAAATTTAAAATAAAACTTTTCATCTTTTTTGTCTTCCTAATATTT